>NC_056735.1:1480765002-1480825002 GCF_019279795.1 Protopterus annectens | reverse complement strand
TGTACGTCCCCTACTGTTGCCAGTGGTGAGGATTGAAGCTTCTCAATTACTGGGCCAGTGCAGGGGTGTCACCCCTCTCTTCATCATACTGTATAGATAATACCAGTACAAAATGAAAATGTAGTCAGGTACTTGGGAACATGGATTAATAATTCTCTCTTTTGCCTATCATATGGCAATGATCGTCAGGAAATCATTTTATTTAGCATAGCTAATTGCAGAAAAAATATTCAGAGTCTAAAGAGATAATCATTCTCATACACAAATTGATCAGAACAATTACTGAACACAATGCCCCCTTTTGTGATGTATCTTACTAAACACATCAAACAATTACAAAAACCTAAAGGTTCCTAACCATAAAAGTCACATACCAAAAATTCCTGAGCTATAAGTGGCTGGAAGTTCTAGCCCTTTATTTGTTCAGCATCTTGAAGACTTTCAAGGGGACATTTCTGCTTCTCTTACCATGCCATAAGAGACCTGGCTTTAAGTCCAACGTGACCCCACCAGTGCTAAAACCAGACTTAAATCTGATAAAACAACATGGTGGAGGGATGGGTTTATTACTCAGTGCCTCACAAACCCCTAAAATAAACTCCAATTGCATGTTAGTGAGTGTGACTCACTATTTCCCATTAAACGTAACCTAGATGATAGGATGGGTATTCACAAATGTATTCCAGAACTGAATGGTATGGCCCTCCAGGAGAAATGAAGTACTGTCTGGGAAAGGGTATTAAGGAGTCAAACATACCCCTCAACTGTCTAGAATTTTGCAGGATGTGCAGATTTTTGCTTCATATTTTTGGTCTGTTCCTCATAAAATGTATGGTTTTCTGGTAAATCATTGAAGATGGAAGTCACTATGACAGACATTTGAGTTTCAGACTTCATACCTTCACAAAATGCATGCTAAAGCAAAACCCATTCATTTATCAATTTTCTAAGTTTATAAGAGAAATATTTAAAACCTATCACGGATTTTGGGCCTTTCTTTCCCAGTTTTTGTTTTTCTCCAGAATTCTTGTGGTAGACAGTTGAAAAATATGGTCAAAAGACTAAATAGCCCAGGAATGTCTATGAAATCTATGAATATTGAGTAAAGACATTGAGAGATGTATGTTGCATGTTTCTCTGAATCGTTCAGTCCCTGGGTGATGTAGTTCATCTCACAATTTTCCTTACCAATATGCACCGAGTGCTTCTGAATACCCTCCATAATACATTGAAATAGTAGAAAATAAAACACTACAATTAGCACACAAAATAATAATACAAAGCATGTGACAATGCACTTACAAATTCAAATTAGGCACTGGAAATTTTATTTTTATTATAAATGTATTTTCCAGGAGAGAGACCTGATAGGTAGAGAGCCATTTCTGGCTCAGCCCGAGTATACACACAGATTAATTATTCAAAAAAATCAGTAATATAAATTATCAATAAATATACAGTATAAGTACAGGTAAAACAAATACATAGTACAGCAATGTGAACTGTAAATAGCACTTTGCCTGTTTACAGACTGCTGAAGGTTACTGCTGGAAAGGTGACTAATACACTGTTAATATAGTTGTTACTACAGTAAAAATGAGAACAATTAAAAAGTGTTAAATTATTTTGAGCAGAGGATATGGTATAATTATCCCCAGGATTCACTAATCCTCCTCTTACATGGAAGAGCCAGTCTAAGGGTAAGACAGCAGCATGCCATGCATATTAATGAGGACGAGCTGCCTCAACTCTAAGGCTAACACGGATCATGCACGAGTGCAGGGGCTGTGTTGGACTGCCGAGCAGTCCAAAAATCCATGCCCCTGCAAGTCTGACACTCGAGAAATGTCTACTTACATGAGCGAGCCCGCTCAAATGTGTACATACCCAACACTACACTCCCCCACATTCTAAAGCCCTGTACAATTATAAAATGTAATTTTTTTTTTTTTTTTTTATTTCCGATATAGCTGCCCGTATTTGCACGGGTTTGCCCATTGCTTAGCTACAGTTAGCAGTTTAGACACCGAAGAGGATAATAAGAAACTTCTATGCAAATGAAGCAAAATAACGATAGCGTAGTGGTAGAACCTTCGCACAAAGAGGAGACTTTCCCAGTTCGAGTCTCACCTCTCCCCCCTCTATTTTCTGTTGGAAATCTGTACATAAAAATAATTCCTGACATTTATCATTTAAATTTTTGTAAAAAATGGCCTATGAAGTAGTGAACGAATTTTATATACAAGATGAAATGGTTATGCATACTGATGGATGCATAAGTAACGTATCTTAAGCAATGTGAAGCACTGCTAAGCAAAGTTTACCAGTATTAAGCATATTTAAATGTAATTACTCGTAGCTGAGCACTGCATTAACTAGCGCAATGGCTTTGCGTGGAGCTGCGCATCACGCAAACTAGCACAAACAGAACATGTCTGCACGTAGCTGCGCACCATGCTAACCAGCGCAACATCAGGCAACATCGAGCAACGTAGAGCACTGCAGAGCAATGTCTGGCAAAGACAGATAAACACAGCCACACCTTCTAGCCGGTCTGGCCAGTAGTAAAATAAAAAGCAATGACAGTGCTCAAACCCGGGATACTGTGCACCATAATCACAGTACTGAACCACTAAGCCATGACAGCATTTCACAACCATGGACTTTCAACACACATACATATCAATGGAAGTTTACCCATTGCTAAGCAAGTGTGCCTTTAGCAGAGTTTTTTCAAAACTGGCCAATCACAAATAAGTGCGGTAAATGAGGCATATTTAAGCTCCATAGATGGGAATACTTGCCATAACTGGTTGTAGCTCCCATCTGCAGGCAGCATGGCCAGTGTTGGAGAGGGCTCTCAATTTCGAGCTCAACGTTGGGGCATTGAGGAGTCAAAAGTAATGGTTTGGCTCCTTGTCCATAATCATGAGGACAGACTCCTGCGAGGCCAGTACCAGGGCACCCAATACAAAACGGAAGCCTGGAACTGTCTAGCTCATGAACTCACCAGTGCCACAGGCATCCCTCGGACTGGTGAGCAGGTCAGACACCACCATGCAGACCTGAAGAGACGCAAGGAGGATCAACTGGACCAGTGGATCCAAGAGGCCTGTGGGATGGAAAATGCCCCACTACTGAGCCAGTAGCCATGGAATTAAGTATGTAAGAATTGCTATTCTAGTCTATACTACGGATAGGTATGTCTCAATATCACTTCATTTACTTCACAGCTACAGGTGTCCACGCTGCGAACCAGCAAGCCTATGCAGATAGGCTGCTAAGGCTGCGCCACCAGGCAGGTTAGTAATCATTCTGCTTGTACTGTTATATAAAATAAATGAGAGAGCCTCTAGAAATGTGTTTTAAGTCTTTAATAAAGGTATAATTCCTGGAGTGTGTCTGTGTCATTTTCTTTGATATGTTGTTGTACTCTTGCATTACAGAAATAGTACTGTTGTATTAAGCGCTGTTAACCCACACTTGGGTAGGACCATATAAAGTGGATGAAGGGAGTGCCAGTACCCTTTAAACATATTTACAGTCCTCAACTGTTGGTTCATGCCCAGCATGTACAGGTTAATCTGGCGCATGAGTAGCTTGGTATTGTGTTCCCCAGAAATGTCAGTGTGCTGCCAGAAATGTAGAGAGCCGTTAACATATAACTGATAATTTCACCTGAACATATCTAGATAATTATAGGAAAGTAGAGCTGTCAGTGTACCATCTCAGCAGTAGTGTGTCTGAGCAACTCACAAAATATGTAGCAGTAACATCTGCATCCCGGACAGTTTGTATGTCAGGTACAGCTCATGTATATAAAGATCTGGCAAAACCCATTTCACAATTTAAGGACAATTGGGTAGTGTAATAATACATGTAGGGGACATATAACTGCAGTTAATAGGAATGTAGTGTAAACTAGAAGGATATATAATTTGTTAATGGAGCTATCTTTTCCCACCCTACTGTATGTGCATAAAAAATGCAATTCCATACCTCAATGGGTATGTCTAATCTCCAAATATTTGTTGGTACATATGTCCTATTGGTTTATAAATATCTGCATTTATTTCGATGCATGTGCCCTGTTCAAATACCACAATATTGGTGGCCTGTTGCCATTAATTAAACCTGCATGCTGTTGTAATGTCCACTGTTGTTCTATATATGCATGTGTTATGCTTGCTGTTCAACTGTTGGAACTGGTGTGTTGGGTTAATGGGAATACGTCTGCATGCTGTTATAACTAATTGGGAATGCTGTTGACTGTTACTAACCCATATTTTCATTAAATCCTCCAAAACATAGAACGTATGGGAAGGCCGGTCCCAGCGGACTCACCTGTCCCATCTCAGCTGGCAATGGCATCTAGCACCAGCAGGTCCGATGCCCAGCCTGGGACCTCCTCCTCCGTTGGCCCTGTGCCACCTTCAGGTGGAAGCGCTGCAGGGGATGGGACTCATCCCCCATGCAAGCATAGGCGGAGGAGGGCCACCTATCACCCTCCAAACGGTCTGGGCTGTGGTGCGTAGAGAGATCGAGCGTCCTGTCATTGATCCTCCATGCCAGCTTGAGGCATGAGTGACATGACTCACGGGTGAGCCTGCCCCTCCTACCCAGCCCCCAGCATAGCCACCCTCTGGGCTGTGAAGGTGTAGTGGTGACTGCCCATGGGTGGGGATCTCAGTTCCACTGTTGCCATCTGTGGGCTCATGGGCTTGCAATTTCCAAACATCCTTCCCCATCAATGGTGTTCACCCACCACGTGTCATATTCCGCCCCTGTATGCATCTTGTTTGTCTTGTCTGTTTACCTTCCCAACCTACCTCCCCAAATGTACCCATTTCCCCTACCCCACATTCCACTCTCACCTGAAAAAAAAAGGGCAATCTGCTCCCAAAACAAAATACGCCCCATACATACCTGCCCATTTTGCACACATGTCCACTGGACACACAAAATGTAATTTAATGGGCAGTACAACATACTTTGTTGTCCTCACCACTCTCTTAGGGGTGGAAGGTTTCATATTTCCTTCCAAATGTATTGCATATGCACAGCTGTTGCTGTTAAAGAAATGGGCAGCTATGGACCTTCCCCATACCCATCCTGCACATCCCGAGCTGTTTTCCCTACTGTCTTTCCCTCTTTGTGCCCCTATTTCACCACTTTCCTATCTCCCCATTTTCTTTTCTTTCAAAAAAATGAGTGCGGGGGTTAGCGGGAGTAAGCACGTTTAAGCAGTAGTTAGCGAGCTTGCGCGAGTGTGCGCTTGTTTGCACTTAGCTAAGCATTGCTAAGCATCATGCAAACCCGCTCACAACTGCTTAAAAGTGCCTTAGTCACTCTGTATGTGAGGGCCTTTGTTCTGCTCAGCAGCAAAATAAAACACCTCTGTAAGTCTCAAACCCGGGACCTTGTACACACTACACTGCATGAAGTACCACTAAGCCACGGCAGATATACAACAAGTTGATGCTGAAATAAATATATCATGCATCAGAGTGAGCGAATGTAAGGGAAAAATAGGAATGCCATAACACATAACTTATTCTGTGGATCTTTACCAGCAGTTGTTGTGGAATTGTATTACATGACTGTGATAACAGAAGCAGCCATTCTAGGAGGAAATAATGTTACAGCAGCACTTTACAACCCCCACACAGTATCATAGCAGGACAAACACTGGCATATCTGATTAGGGCAGAGGCCATACCTCCCAACTGTGCCTAATTTTCAGGGATGTTCCTGATTTTGAAACAAATTTTAGCTGTGTCCCTCTGAAAAGTACTGACGTTGGCCAGAAAGGTGGTGAATTACACTTAATGAACAATGACAATAAGTAAGAGTTAGACACTGCTTGTACTTCAGAAAAGGTGTATTAATCCATATGCTCTGGTTCTCTCAAAGTCTCATCTTAATGGCACTAATATAAGGTATACCTCACTTTTACCTACTTTACCCCGAGTCTGTTCAAATATGTATCTGAGTGTTTGAGAGGCCTGGCAGAGGCAGAAACACAGGCATATCAGCTTTTCTGCTTACACACTGTGCAAATAGCTTTGGAAGGAGTTCCAGAAGCATACCCTTATGTAGGACTACAACAGTGAAATACAAAAGGATGTAGCCATGTACTGGTAGCAACCAACTGTTACAATACCATTGTTCCAGTGCTGAAAAGACCGTTGTGGTGCACAGACAAAGAAGAACAGGCTAACCTCTGGCTACCATGTGGATAGGTCCACAGTTGGGGGCTATGCAGACAGACCACTTGCCTTGATAAACTAACAGGTACACAGCAACCCTTTAAGTCCAGCAAGATAAAATTCACACAATAATACATAATGCTCTCTCTGTACTTCTGCACCCCTACCCAAATGTAGAATATCTGTGTTCAGGGTCTGCCAAGGATGTAGGTAGGCATACTCAGTACTGAAATTTGTCCAGTTTTCTTGAGCAGCCTGTGCTAATGTCAATACTAAAAAGCACAAACTGTTCAGAAGTGAGTACATTAATATTCACAGTATAGCAGTTCACAAACAATTCATGTGCCAAAGGAATACATCTCAATAACTAGTTTTGTATGGCAGTTAATTGTACAATTAGAAAAGAAAGTACATACTCCCATGTATCTTGGGTTAGCATTTTGAGGGGTGAGTACAATTCTACACTGACAAGTGTGTACAGGAAGCAGCAACATTCTGGTCAGAGTACAGCATTTAAATCACTGGCTACACCCCTGGCTTCAGATATAAGAACTATACCAACCTTCTGCCTTAAACAACGATGTCCACAGCAAACAAGCATGATCTCCATCTTGGAAAGCTGAAAGGGCCACGCCTACCTGAGTTAGCAATTTATAGCATTGGGTTGCTATGACAGTGATTACTGCAATTACCACACAGCAGGCTGCATGCAATTAGCAAATGGTGGCCACCAATTGGTGCAGAGGCCATCACATGCACATCTTGAAATACCTATAAAAGCAGGCTGTAATTGCTGCCAACAAACTCAATCACTCTACTGCAGAGACAGAGAGAGAAAAGTAAAAGGAAAAAGAAAAATAAATAATACCAAGTCATACAAAGGAAAGGTATGGAACATATGTATTTACTGGCATGTAGTAGATGTTTTTGAAGAGTACTCTACATAATGTGAACCATTCATATATGGCAGCAGTACGTATCTATGCACAGATGTCCTGCTTAACTACTGCCATGGACAATTCAGTGTGTACCTGTGGGCAGTGGGACATAACTGTGAAATGTGTAGCTCAGTATTAAATGTCAAACATCTGATCCATGTTATCTGTTCTGTACAGTAGTGTGGCCAATGGCTGTTTGGGGGATTAGTGCAAACATTTCTATAAACATGGGTGTGACAGAGTAACACATGCATGATAGTCATATTAAAGTGTAGCTTAGCATTGGCAACTGCTGTACCAGGCTAGTATGCTAATCTAGCATTTGGAGCTATATATGCCCTCTCTAATGTTACTGAGTGTTCACATGCGACACCTGTTCATGTTGCAGCAAGGCCAAACAGTTCAGCTGTGAGGTCCAGGGACTTACAAGAGTGTGGACCTTGTGTGTGTATGGCACACACATACTGAGAGATATATGTGTGATATATATTAACATCTGTATATGTGCATACAGCAAGGGACATACTGCAACTGTTTGTGAAGGGTGGACATATATATGTTGGTGAAGGTTATGTGCATATTTGTTTGTAGGTTTTAGTGTGTGACAAGCAAGACAGCAAACAGTGCTGGTATATGACATGTGGTGGTTAAACACTGTTCAGTTTGCAATGTTGCAGCCAGTGAGGCCTGCTAAAGCTACCTGGGCTGTGAACACTTTCAATGCATTTCTCACAAGACTGTGTGATATTATTACATTACTGTATACCTCACATCCTTTGTATAATTGATATTCCCACCATGAAAGGTGGAATGTACATGTACCTATATGTATATGTACACCAATGGATGTATATATATATATATATATATATATATATATATATATATATATATATATATATATATATATATATATACAGAGAGAGAGAGAGTCATATATACTCATACACACCCACATCTACTTGTTGCAATAGATTCTATGTAAAGTTGACTGAGTGTGATGGTCAATGTGTTGGTGAATATGTCAAAGATGTGTATTTGTGGGATAGCTTAGTGGGAAACTGTTTCTGTCATGGTATTATGGGTCCTTGCTTTGATCCCAGCAAACGCTGTGTATGCTGTTGCTAGGCAGATAAAGCACTATGGCATACAGTCTGATGTAGTCCCTTGGTGTTAACTGGGGTGTGTCATTGGAAGCTAAAGCACTACATGTATGCTTATTGATTGGTACTGATGTTGAATCCAAATCCTGTATGTAATGTAGTACTACTTGAAGCTCTGGGCCTAAACAGCAAAGTATGGTGTATGTCCACATTGCTTGGAACCACTGTTTTTTGTGGTCCCTGTAGTCATCACAGATTACATTCCTCAAGCTTAAGGTTTTGTAAGTAGTGACACACAGTACTGTACGGCACACACGTAAAGCTTATCTGGGTTGCCACACCTTTGTGTCTTGTAATTATGTCTGATGTGTGTGTGGGTATGCCTGTAACATGTCCTCTGTCATATGTGTGTTACAACATATAACTGCGTATCTAGCAATATTTATAGTTTACTACAGCAGTATGCCACCTATATTCACAATTGTGCACATATTTTGGCCATGGGTTTGCCATCAACAAGTTGTGTGGTATAATGGTAATACTGTAACTGGACCTTACAAACATTGCGATGGATGACATATTTCTTTATGCATTGACTTGATCTATACCTGCTGTGGCTAGGTGGTGCATTGTGTTGCATACAGTGTGCCAGGTACTCTTGTATAGTCTTATATAGTGATTTTATTTTGTTGCTGTGCAGAACATAGTTTATTATATAGAGCGTGACAGGCACTTTCAAGCAGTTGTGGGGTGAGCACTGATAAGTGATAGTGAAAGTGTTTAATCTCAGTCAGCTAATAGGTTGCTATATATGGCAGTTCAGTGATATCTGTACTGTATAATGTTAAAAGTGCCATATAACTTGCTCATACATATCTTTTCTTTATGCCTTCCAGGGATCATGGCACACCATAGAAATCCTAGCTACAGTAGTGCTGAAGATGAGATTCTTACCAGCTGTATGATTCAGCACTACAGCCTACTATTCTCCAGAACCAGCCAAGACCAGCAGGAGCGTACTGCAATGTGGCAAGATGTTGTCCGGAGGCTAAACGAGGTAGGCCTGCATAACCGGACATATGAGCAGGTACGCCACCACTGCAGTGATCTACTTAGACATGTCCGTCAGTGTGCTTCTGATGTATGGAGACAACAGCTTGCAACAGGTGGTGGGGTTAACATCCACCCCCCCCTCACCAGAGTGGAGGAGCTGCTCCTGAGCCTGGTGGCACCTGGCCAACAACAACAGCAGCAGACATTTACCATGATGGAGGTTGGAGCCACCCAGCAAGAACACATGGAGCATGCAGGTAACATGGCATATCTGTAGACTACTGTTACCTCTATTGGTAGATCATGCATATGCGAGATGTGTACTGTGTAGTTAGAAGATGTGGAGCCTGTTGTTGTGCAATACTGATCATTTGGAACATAATCTGTAGGCCTGTGAATGTAAACTGTTGTTCTACTGTAAGATTGCAAACCCACAGTAGCAATGCCACAGTTGTCGCCACTGACAAACTGTCTCATATATATGTAGGTCCCTCTGGTATGACAGCAAGGCAGCAGACAGATGCTGGTGAGTGTTTTCTACATTTATTATTGCAAATAAAAAAGTGCATGTCATAGCTAAGGTTTAGGCCATGTACACATGTAACACACCTACCCATAATGCATGCTGTGCATGTTTGCTGTGAGACCATACACATCTCACTAATGTGATTAGCTGCCTCAAACACATGCAATACACAGACCATCACAAACAAATGTGGCTACACTGTAGTGACCATTGGATAGGCAGAGTCGATACACAACATGCACATAACATACACAACTATGTCATACACAGAACATGTTAACATGCTACACATTAAGGATTCACAAACCCTCTGTAAAGTCACACTCCAGTATCTCAAATGTCATCCACACCGCACACATAATATACCTGAGGGGTAGAGGCCTATCATGGGGTAGTGAAACACTCCAGTATCTCAAATGTCATCCACACAGCACACATAATATACCTGAGGGGTAGAGGCCTATCATGGGGCAGTGAAACACTCTGCAACACACAATACATTCATGTTAGGGAATGCTCCTTATTGGCCTCCTTACAAACCCATGTAACAACTGGTTGTGAAATGGTGAATGTAGCCATGGTAGTGCAGTTCTGGTACAGCATGACAGGCTCTGGTTTGGGACACATTTGTAGCCTTGAGTGACCACATCATGCTTCATGATGATGGCTTATGGTACTACACCCCATCCAGTTATTGTAACCACAGTACTACACATAGCTTTCATTGCTATACACCTCAATGTTGTGTGTGCAAACATATGCACCTCTAAACAATATGCATACCAATCACCATTTGCACAACTGACACATATGTCTTGTGATGCTATTAAGTGGCTAGGTCATATGACACACATTGGGTATGTGTGATGTTTAAATTTGCAGTTGTGTTTTAGCATGCCATGTCATGGATGACACTGGCATATCCACAATATGATCTACACTCACCATAACTACTGCACATTGGGTATGTGGGCCAATGGTATTCCATCAGTTATACATGCACCACTGATCTTGTGTGTATACACCATGCATGAGCTAAAACTGTGTCCACAATTATTTGCTAAAGACACAGAGGCTCTAATCAGAATTGGATGTCTATGTGACACACAGATACACATCTAGCCATGGTATGTGCACCTGTGAGTGATGGTGCACAGTACATTACAGAGTTTTGAATACTTGCACAGCAATGTTGTGTCCATGTATGCATTGCGTTCCAGGGGGAGGCCAATCACCGAACAAGAAAACACATGCATCAAAGCCATGTATACTGTTAGTAACAAGGACTATCCATACTTGTGTTGCTCAACTGCATGCAGTGCATGTCCTGCATACTGACATGTGTGATATGACTGTTATGCTTGTGATACTGTACCCCACCATCAACTGCTATTGAGTATGTTCTGAGATTGCTGGTGCTGTGTGTGTGTGTGTTTCTGTTTTAGTGAGGAGTGTATTTGTGTGTGTGCATGTGCATGTGTGTGTGTGGTCTGACATTATGTACAGGTCTTAAAGTGTGTTTCCTGTTTTCCTCTCACAGGTGCTGAGGTGGGGCTGGTTCAGTGCAGCAGGGAACCTGATGTCACTGACACAGATAGTGATAATGAGGATAGGTGTGTTTAGGCACAGGCAGGTTTCTCAGGTCTGTTGTTGGGCCACCAATTGACAGTACACAAGTCTCCACCCCATCCATGCACACAGTCATACTGCCTGTGCATCCATCATCACCAATGCCCTTAGCAGAGGGACAGTGTACAGTCGGCACTGGCCAGGACAGTGTGATATCTATGGCACATGCATCAGGACACAGAAGCCATAGCCAGATGTCTGGAATGGTACCACATAGGCAGATGCCTAGGGGTTCTCGTCAGAACACTGCTGGTCATCATGCCCCTGGCAGACGTGCCACAACTCTTACAACCACACGCATGTTCCAGGCTGTCATGGAGGCACAGGCACGTATGGAGCAGTACACCAGACCGGGACTAAGGGCACAGAGGGCTCATAACACCTCTGTAAATGACAGTATCCGTGACCTAGCAGGTGCCATACGTAATTACACGGAGGTCATTGATAGACGTTGGGGTGAGACATTAGATGTCCTCCACAATGTCATGTCCATGTGTCAGGACAGTGCGGGACGGTTGAGACGTGGACGTATGCCAGCAACATCATCAACTGGCAGTCACCGTGGACGTCCATCAAGTCATAGCTGCTCCCGTAGTGCCAGTACCAGCCCCAGCAATGTTAGGGGAGGCTGTCCATAGACCGTCCTAGAAAACCATGTGCACGTGGCTCTGGCCAGTCCCAGCAGGGACCTGGATCCAGTAGACATATGTCAACCTCTGAGGATAGTACTTAGTTTGGATTAGTACCTGATACTGTCTGTAGCACCCCTGCCAGGCACAGGTCCTGTATCCGTGGCCAGAGACTGTGATCTATAAAGCCTGCCAGGTACAGTCTGTAGCTGTCCCACAAATCCCCGTATATGGCAGCCACATGGTGGAACTGTGTGCATGCAGACACACACACACACATAAACCAGACACCTAGGGCAAACACATACCTGCACACATTACATCCACATTGGCCCATAACAGTACTTTCTTGGCACACACACACACACACACACACACACACACACACACATGCACGTCGATTGCATGGCTCAATGTAGGCCTCTGGAAAACCAACAACACACCCTGTGCATATGATGAAACCTGTGCCACCTCCTGTCATCTGCAACATTGATGCAGGAACAGGCTAACATGGTGCCGATGCACAGGGTGACTTTATTACAGTATAGCAATGTTTTAATGTGCAGCATGTTGTCAGCAGTAAAGTGTAATGATATCCTTGAAGGTGTAGCTGAGCAGGCATGAAGCATTAAAGCTATAATTATCAATGTAGTATTGTTTACACCAGCATTTATTCCAACTGTGTATTGTCTGCCCATGTGCCACTTGGCTGATGTGTGTAGTTTTGTCAGCATGTGTTATAGAGTGGACAGTAAGTGTGGGATGTGTGCAGCACAGATATGCAGGTGTACATTTGTGAACATGGTTGAGGTGCACTATCTGCATGTACGTGCATATTGGACACATGGGCAGGGTGACATGCCCTGTATTAGACAGTGTTAACACTCCATAGTTTCTATTGGTGGCCAGTATGCATTGTACTACACACATTTTGGAACGTGAGTACACGTGTGTGTATGACATAGTTTGACACTGTGCTGTGGGTGATACTATTGTTACTATCTGTCATTGGTTTGCATTCTGGTAGTATACATAACCTCAACAGCCTGCCCATAAACAATTGTTAGATGATGGCTTGACAACTGGCACACACATGTAGGACACACAGTAACATTTGCAGCCTTCAAGTACTATTCTATGCCAGTAACAAGTGGTATTCACCTGCACTCAGTCATGGGACCACGTTTGGCATATAGCTTTCTTAGGTACAAGCAAACACAGTAGGGATATGTCTGGCCACGTTTGGCAATGCATACTGTGGGCTATAATGCAGTCTCCAGATGACACACACACATCCTCCAAAAGGGTATCATACAGACAGATACCTGGTGTCAAACCCATGCTGTAAAGCTATAAGCCAAATAAAGCACAGTCATCCACTTTTACAAAACATAGTATCCCCAGAGTACCACATAGGTAGTAGCCCCCAAAATGTGGAACAGGTACCGATGTATACATAGAGCCATGTGTTAAGTCATGTCTCCTTTGATGATCACATTTCCAAAGGGTTTTGGAAATACCTCTGTGGATCACATAAGCAATAAGGGGTCTGCATGCATATCCACAAAGGTTGTTGCACACTTATAATAAATAGCCATCTTTGACAGATTTTGCCGCTTTTGAACAGGTTTCAAATATACCTCAGGCATAAACCCTCACTCACACTATTCAATCGAAACCGTAATGAGCGTATGTGAAATGGATGACGTAGGCCAGGGATCACTACAGTGGCTAGGCTTGTCACAAGCATACAGGTGTGATCTAAGGTCTGGAAAGCAGCAGCACTCTGGCAAAGATAACAGATGTGTTCATGGAGAAAGCAGGGTTCCCACCTATAAAATAATTGAGGTCACATGTATGTATATGTATTTGCCACACAGCTACCTGACACGTGTAATGCACATACTGTTGTCATTATGATATGTCATACAGTAGTAAAAGCAAAAGCCACGACACATTGACCAACAGTGTCACACACGTGGAGCACACACACACACACACACACACACACACACACACACACACACACACACACACAGTCACTAAGTGCAGGATTCAAACCCCTAACTACTTTATGATATTACAGCAGTACACATTTACACGACGTGCTATACACATTACTGGGAGTTCTCCTTTCCACAGGTATATTTGTAGGATGGTGACATCATCAGACTTGACAAAGATGAGTATACCACTTTTAAGGTGTTTCAGTAGTCTCCAAAAAGACTGCTCCTCTCCAAGGAGACACACACACACAGTTGGCAAGTGCAGGATTCAAACCCCTATCTAACTACTTTATGATACTACAGCAGTATGCATTTACACAACGTGCTATACACATTACTGGGAGTTCTCCTTTCCAAAGGTATATTTGTAGGATGGTGACATCATCAGACTTGACAAAGATGAGTATACCACTTTTAAGGTGTTTCAGTAGTCTTCAAAAAGGTTGCTCCTCTCCAAGGAGACACACACACACTCTCATACAGTTGGCAAGTGCAGGATTCAAACCCCCACCTAATTTCTTTATGATACTACAGCAGTACACATTTACATGATGCACTATACACATTACTGGGAGTTCTCCTTTCCACATATATATTTGTAGGATGGTGACATCATCAGACTTGACAAAGTGTGTTACATTAGGTGGGCTACATAGAAGGAATTTCTTAACACTTTGGCAATGTGATCATCAAAGGAGAGTTTACTATCTACCTGGGTCCCCAGGTCCATAATTACATTCTCCGTACATACTGGATTACCACCTATGTGGTAATTTGTGGGCACTTAGTTTTATCCAAAGGGGATGACTATGCATTTTTTGGCATTCTGCTTGAGGGCATTGTTTTGACACCAGGTATCTGTCTCTGTAAGACCCTTCGGGAGAATGTCTGTGTCAGCCATAGAGTCTATTATGGACCACAGTTAGCAGTCATCTGCAAACTTGGTCAGCCATAACTCCTCCCATGCTTGCCTGTACCACTCAGCAGTATCTACTGAACAGGTGGTGTCCCAGACCAAGACCTGTGGGATGCCACTTGTGACTGGTTTAGAGTCGGACATGGCACCCACAACTCTGACCATGTGTGTTTGATCTGTGAGCCAGTTGGCCACCCATCCTGTGACATAGGGGTTAATGTTCAAGCTGGTAAGCTTGTCCATGATGCCAGAGTGGGGAATGGTGTCAAAGGCCTTAGTGAGGTCCAGGTGGGCTGTGTGGACTACTTTCACCTCCATCTATGTCCTTGGTAACTGTTTCAAAGAAGTCAACTAGGTTTAGGAGGCAGGATCTGCCTTTAACAAAGCCAAACTGGGTAAAGTCCAGTGTCTGGAGGTTCCCAATGTCTCTGTTTATGGGTTCCATGATAATTTGCTCCATAGCTTTGCAGACCAGGCTAAACAGACCTATAGGGCAACAGTTTCCAGGTTCTGTTGTGGCACCACCTTTGTGGAGCTAGATGACTGCAGCTGTATGCCATTCTTTGGGTACATAGCCTGTGGTAAGGTTGAGTCTGGACAGTGAATGTAGGCGAGGGTGTAGTTCCTTTTGGGGCTGGTGTAAGACGCAGCCTGGGACACCATCCAGTCCCACTGATGCTGTGTTCTTAGCTTTGGAGAGGGCTGTTTTTACCTGCATGTCCATGAAGTCTGGGGCTCTGCATTCTTCTGTGATGGACACAGGCCCTTTTGGGGGTGGGGGTGGGGGGTGAAGTTTGCACTGAACTTGTCTGCCAGGATGTGGGCAATGTCAGTTGGTTCAGTGCATTTTTTTGCCATTTTGCAGTAGCTGACAGCATATTTGAGAGTTGACACCTAAATGTTTGGTATAGCTAACAAAGGCTTTGTGGTTGTTCTTAGATTCCTTGGCAATTTGTCTTTAGAAACTGGCCTTGGATTATTTTATGAGCGATCATTTCTTCCTAATAATGATCAGTGATGCCTTTCCTTTTGTGAAGTTTACTCTGTCATGTGTTAGTTTCCTCCTTCTGTTGTATAGCTTATTTACGGGCAACGACCACCAGATTGGTTTCTTCTTTTTGGAGGAGTGCGTCTTGGTTTTATTTGGGATGTCTCGATCCATGCATCCCTGTCGATGCTCATAGAATGCACTTGTAAATGATTCTGCAGATTGTATAACATTATCCTATAGCAAGGGGGTTTTGGAACTTTCCACTTTGGTCTTGAGAAGTGTGCAGTTTGTTTTTGAAAATTTCTTCACAGTGGTTTCCTTGACTGGGGGGGTGGATGTCCAGTGTGATTATTTTATGGTCTGATATTACCAGCGAGGGGTTTATCTCTGGTGTGGAACACTAGTACCCCATGTTGGTGATGATCAGGTCCAGCATGTTGTCACCTCTAGTGGGTGTGGTGACCAGCTGTTCCACGGCGTTTGAGTTTTTAAACTCTAGGAAGCATTGGGCAAAGGACGTTATACATGAGTAATTCTCCCAGTCAATATTTGGGTAGTTGTAATCTCCTCATATAATGATGTTTGGTAGGACCTTTATATTTTCCAGTGTTCTCAGGAATACTGAGTGAGGTTCCTGAGACAAGGTAGGTGATCTGTAGCAGGCTACAATCTGATTGATAAGCAGCTTTGCCCACTGTTAGTTGCATTTGCATGGGCTCTAAGGCCTCATGCTGTGCCACTAACCTGAAGGTGTGGGTATCCATAAGGTAAATGGATACACCCCCTCCTTTTGTATTTCACTCTGGGTTTTGGGGCTGACGATCAGAGGGATTGTGAGTGTTTTATGTGGAGCATGTCCAACAGCTCTGTGTTTGACATAGCTTTGTATGTTAGGCAGAGATTACCTCTGAGTAGGCGATATGTGAAAGAGTACAGCTGGAGCATTTTGAGACGGTCTGTGTATGGCATGTATTTCAGGCCGCTAATCCTCTTTGTGAGGTATTTCTGCAGACTTTCCAGTTGTTGTAGATGTCTTGTGAGGTACATAGCAAAAGGGGCGTTGTACTCTATTATGGATCTAGTGAGTGATGAGTAGAGGGGAACAATGTCCTCTTCTATTCTGCATGAGACACCTTTTGTGATGAGGTGCACCACATAGGATTTCCTGACTACTGTGGGGATGTGATTATCACAGGTGTGTCCACTGTCCACCTGTGACCCAAAGTCTCTCATCACACTTTCATTGTTAAATATACTACCGCCTATGTTGTAGTTCATGGCGATTTATACCTAGTTTAGTGGGTTTATCTATAATTCCAGAGTGGGGGGTGGTGTTGAAAGCCGTGGCAATATCTACATAGGCTGTGTAAACCACCTTACCTTTGTCTACGGTTCTGGTGACTGCTTCAATGACGTCTATCAGGTTTAGGAGACATGATCTACCTTTTACAAACCCAACATGGTTGTGGTCCAGAGTTTGGAGATTACCAATGTCTTTTTTTATAAGTTATATGATAATACATTCCATGGCCTTGCACAGCAGGCTCATCAGGCTAATGGGGCGCTAGTTCCTGGGGTCCGTGGTGGCTCCCCCCTTGTGTAGTTGGATAACTGTCACTGTGCGCCATTCAGCAGGCACAAAGCCTGAGGTGAGGCTATGACTGAACATGGTACGTAGGTGTGGTGCCTGTTCGTTCTGAAGTTTGTGTAGAACACAGCCTGGGATTTTATCTGGTCCCATAGATGCTGTGTTCCTGGCTTTGGAGAGTGTTTTTTTACCTGTGCAGCCGTGATGACAGCAACTTTGCAGTCTTCCGTTATAGAGATGTGCTCTTTCAGGGGTGAGAGGGGGGGTAAAGTTAGCACTGATCCTATCTGCCAGGCAATATCAGTTGGGTCTGTATATTTAGTACCATTGTGCTGTAACTCAGAGCAGATCTGAGTGTTGCCATTGAGATTCTTGACATAGCTATAGAATGCTTTGCGGTTGTCTTTAGAATCAGTGTCGATTTTGTTTTCATAACTAGCTTTGGAGGATTTTATTAGGGATCACAGCTTCTTACTGATGTTGACCATGGAGCTCCTCCACTCATGGGATTTTACCCTCTTTTGCAACAGTTTCTTCCTTCTGTTGTGCAGTTTGTTTATGGCAGGGGAACACCAGATTGGCTTCCTTTTCTTGGAGGATAGCGTCTTGGTTCTGTTTGGGATAGCACAATGCATGCAGTCATGCAAGTGCTTATAAAGTGCAATTGTGAAGGATTCAGTAGTCGTAACTGTATTGTCCATCTGCATGGGTGTCCTGCAGTTCAGCACTCCTGTCTTAAGAAGCATGAAGTTGGATATGGAGACATTTTTTAACATGGTTTCCTTAATGGGGGTGTGGGTCCAGAATGTGGATATGTATGGTAATTAACTTATGGTCAAGATGGGACCAATGAGGCACTGACTTCAGGTGTGGAACACCGGTCACGCAGGACAAACCAAACCCCATAACCAACACAAATAACCACAAAGTGAGCTAAATGCTACTCATTGCCAGAAGTCTCAGCCTCCAGATGCACACACTCGAGGCACTTCTCATTATGTAGAATATTGATATATGTGCAGTAACAGAAACCTAGTTCAAGGCTCCAGACAGCACACCAGCACTACCAAGATACTACTCATTCCATACCTTCCAGCATCAGAACCTGAATCATAGCACATAGGGTGAGGATGTATCCATATTCATCAAGGATACCTACACCTCTCTCTACATGCTTTCTACAGGATATGTACTCATAGAATGTTGCACAGCAACGTTCTTCACACTCCACAGGGGTGAAGCCACAAAAACCCCTTGGCATTCATGCTCTATGAGCCTGACGAGTGTATTCTGCAAGGCAATGGAGCCAATCATAATGGAAGTCAACAATACAGAGATTGGGAACCTTTACACAGTTGAGAACACCCAGTTTGGCTTGGTCAAATGCAGACCATGCCTCCTGAACTGGGAGGATTTCTTTGACAGTTACCCAGGCTACAGATGATTGAAATGAACTCAACACAGTCTACCTATACCTCGCTAAGGCCTTTGACACCATTCCCCAGTCAGGTATCATAGATGAACTCACCAACCTGGCCATGAATCCATGCATCACAAGATGGATTGCAAACTGGCTCACAGATAGATCCCATACATTAAGAGTTGCTGGCTACATGTCAGACTCTGGTGTCCCCCAGGGTTCAGTCCTGGGGTCCCTCCTGTTTGGTATAGACTTCTCAAATGTACATGCCAATACAGGAGGGCTGTGGTTGACTAACTTTGCTGGGAACTGTAAAGTGTTTGCCATAATAAATTCCCTGGAAGACAGACATATTCTCCAGAAGGGACTCTATGAGACAGATGTGTGGTGTCAGAATCATGGCCTCAAGCTCATTGTGGAGGAATGCATAGTGATCCTCTTTGTTGAAAACAAAATACCCACAAATTACCACATACATGTTACCCCCTTAAAAATGACAAGGTGATAAGGGATCTAGGGACACAAGTAGATAGTCATCATTCCTTTGACAACCATGTTGCCAAAGTGATTGGGAGATCCTATGTGGCCCACCTAATCAACAAAGGGTGTGCATCAGGATCCAAAGAGGTAGTGTTGGCACTCTACTCTTACGTTATCAGACCCATCATTGAGTACAATGCACCATTTTGGATGTACTCGACTTAGCATATCCAGCAGCTGTAGAGACCACATAGGTACCTCACCAAGAGGATTACTGGCCTCAAACAGTTGTGTTATGCAACACAACTGGTAAAACTAAATCTGTTCTTCATTGCGTACCGCCTACTCAGAGGCACATTCTGCCTAACATACAGAGCCATGTCCAACACATAACTGTTGAACATGCTCCATCTACAGATAACAACACCAAGTCGCTCTACACATTCCAGGGATTTGAACCTCATCGCAACGAAGAATACAACATGCTGGTGGGATAGAGTACCATCCCAGACACTTGCCATACTGTGGAACAGAGTCCAAATGTACATCAGACAGAACCCCTCGCTGACACTCTTCAATTGGAACCTTGATGAGTGGATGGGAAACAGACAATTCATGCCAGGCATCACATCAGCAGCCCCACTAGAAAGGGACTTAGGATACTAACTATTAGAACTAGGCCTTGGGAGACTACCCAATGGTGTGGTGAAAGCTGCACATCTTGAGTAGGTTGATATATGCCTTCGTGGAGAGAGGTTCATAGCTATGTGGTAGACTATGTGACAGGTACATGTATACAGATAGTAGATGTGTACTTCATTGTACAGTCATGTTGTACAGCAGGCACATGGACCACATACACTGTAATGCTTACAGATACTGGTGGCTGTTATGTACAGTGGGAGAGATGTGCACCTCATGTATTTCGTGCCATTGGGATGTGTGCTGGGTGGGACAGTCCTGGATGGCTCCCTGTCATGGTCACCCTCTTACACACATCTCTGCCCATCCATCTTTGGCTTATTATACCATGTCCCCCCCTACATGTGTACATACATATATATATATATATATATATATATATATATATATATATATATATGTGTGTACATAGGTAGGAAATAGGTATCTCCCTGAAGGCATACATTAGTATGGCCAGAGTGTGCAGCTATCACCACCTATGGAGTTAGTTCCCTAGGCCTCTGTGTAGTACAGCTGATGAAGTGATCCATGGTGTGACAGTTCAGTTTCACATACACTCATCAAGGCTCCTCTGGATGAGTGTCAGTGAGGGACTCGGCTTAATGTCGGTTGGGAGCCTTTTCCAAAGCAAGGGAAGTCTGTGAGTTAGTAATGTATCCCTCCAAAATGTTCTATTTAATGTTGTGATGATGATATCCCTAGAGCATGTGGTACAGTGAGCTTGGGTTTACTTCAGATAGTGCATGTACATCAGTTCTTCATTGGACATGGACCCGTCTGTTGGGCAGAGATCTCCTGAGTAGACAGTATGCAACAGTCTTGTTGCATGGGGCAATTGTTTGAGGCCAGTAATCCTCTTGTTGAGGTACTTCAGTGGTCTTTCCAGCTGCTGAAGGTGCCTAGTCAGATTCATCACAAGTGTGTTGTGGTACTCTCTGACGGGTCTGATGAGTAGTGGGAAACTCCTTTGACCTACATGCAAAGACCTTGGCAGTTTGTGGGAACACATAGCATGATTTTCTAACCACTTTGTGAATGTATTTCTGGAAGTAGAGATGACTATCCACATGTGTCCATAGATCCCTTATTATCACCTCCATATTTATGGTGTTGGCACCTATATGGTATTTGTATGACTGTAGCTCGAGGCCATAATTTTGACACCACATCTGTCTGACTGAGACCCTTTTTAAGGATGTCCTCTTGTTATCCCAAACATCGATTATGACAACTTTTTGCAGTCATCCACAAACTTTGCTAAACATAGCCCTCGTGTGTTTGACTGTATTTCTGAAAAGTATACACCAGACAGGAGGGGTCCCAGGACTGAGCCATGGGGGACAGCAGTTGTTACCAGCTTGAACAGGAGACCACAATTCTTACCTTGTGGGATCTATATGTGCCCCAGTTGGCAATCCATCAGATGACATACATATTTATGCACAGGTTGTTGATTTTGTGGATACGACATGTGTCTGGGATGTTGGAAAAGGGCTTTTCAAGGTCTATGTGGGACGTGTGTAGCTCATTTCATTGATGTATGTCCTGGGTGACTGCCTTGAAAACAGTCTAGCAGGTTTGGGAACCATGATCTGCCTCTGACCAAACCAAAATGGGTAGGGTTGGGTGTTTGTAGACTTCCAATAGCTCTGTTTATGAGTTCCATCATGATGGACTCCATGGCCTTACAGATCAGGCTTAATAGGCTTATAAGACAATAGTTCCCATGGTCTGTTGTTGTGCATCAACACTTGTGGAGTATACCAAATGTTGCTGTAACCATCAGTTTCATATCCTGTACAGAGGGTGAGTCTCAGCAGACTGTTCAGGTGCAAGGTCTGTTTGTTTTGGAGTTCACATATGACACAGCTAGGGAAACCATGTCATCCCATAGACGCCATGTTATTAGGTATGGAAAGAGCTGTTTAACCATTGTATATGTGATTTCTGGGTTTTCACAATCTCCAGGTATGATAATGGGCCCTTTTGTCAGTGAGAGGGGGGTAAATATGTATGAACATGTCTGACAAGATGTTGACAATGTCAGTCATGTACATGTATTCATTTACAGTTTGCAATGACTCAGAACATATATAAGTTTACACTGATATTTATGACATAGCTAAAGAAAGCTTCATGGTTCTCTATGGACTCTTTGGCAATATTTTTGCCAGAACATGGCTTGGATAATGTTAGGAGTGCTCATTGTTTATTGAGGATACTGATCAGAGATTTATTGATCTTCTTTGAATTTTCACTTTCTTTGAACAACTTAAGTACTTGTAGTACATAGTTTGATTATGACAGGAGTCCAATATATTATATGGGTCTGTTTTCATATAACTGTGTGCGCAAGGCAGGATTTGTGAATAGTGACAAGTTCCTGGGGTAAGAACTGCAACTACCAGATATGTGTGGTCCACTGCTGTACACAGACATGGCCTAAGTATGTGAGCATGCCCAGTATGACCTTTCAGTATGTTGCGGACTGAAATTTGCTAAGTGTGTGAGCACACCCAGTATGACCTTTCAGTATGTTGCTGACTGAAATTTGCTAAATTTGTTTAAGTGTGTGAGCATGCCCAGTATGGACATATATACTATGTGTGTGTGAAAAATCAAGTTGGTTTTTACTTCAGGGCTCACCTTTGTGTTGTACATAGACAGGAAGCACGCTGTGCCTGCAGGGCTTCCATGAGTCACTTTGCATAGACTTATCAACATTTCTACATACAGGGGGGACAGCTATTATTTGTACATTTCTACCCGGGGGGCACACCTGATTGTTACTGTGGGTGTACATAGGATGAGGGGTTCACCTGACACTTATAACACATTTGCTAAGCCTGCACTGCTAGGTCAGGTACTCCATTTCAGTCTGTATTGTTGCCTATTGTAATGGCTTGAGGCATACTACTGTACTACAGATCTTAGCTTCCAATTTCACGTATATTAGTTTGTGACTTCATAGCCTAACCAACCCACATCACACTGCCTGGCCTGCTGTTATCTGTCTGCATAGGCCTGGGGGAAAATTACTCATATGCCTCTTCAGAGGGCATGATACAGCATTTGTTTGTGTTAGTCTACAATTGTCCTGCTGTGTCTGTGCCAGTGAAATGCTGTCATGGCTTAGTGGTTCAGTACTGTGACTATACTGCACAGTATCCTGCTTTCGAGCCCTGTCACTGCTTTTTATTTTCCTGCTGGGCAGACCAAACTGCTTAAGGAACAGTAAAGCAGGTGTGAGCATGTTTACCTGACTTTGCTCAACTTTGCCCAACATTGCTCGACATTGCGCTAGTTAGCGTGGTGTGCAGCTCAGCGCAATTGTGTTTAAATATGCTAAATAGTGGTAAAATGTGCTTAGCACTGCTTTATATTGCTGAAAATAGGGCAATCATGCCTCAGGTGGTGCTGCAGGGCTGCCTATGTTGGATGCACATAGTACACCCCCTATACATGTTTGAAAACAGGTAGTGTCAAGTTAGGCATCCCTTTTATTGTATGTGTGAGTCAGAGAGAGGTGTCATTTCCAGGGTTCCTACTGAGTCAGTGTATGTGCTATGCATTGCCTCTTTGCCAAGGCCAAGGCATACTGGGCATGCCTCCTTCTGCCTACTGGGGCAGGCTCAGGTTGTTCTTCCTCTGAGTCATGCTCTGCCTGTGATGGCCCTGGCAATGGTGGGGGGCTGTTTGGCCCTGCCCCATGCTGCTCCTGCTGCAGCTGTTTTCGCAGGATTTTATTGTGTAACATGGCACATACCATGACAATTTGGGTACATGTAGTTGGTGAGTACTGCAAGGCTCCACCAGATGTGTCCAGGCACCGATACCGTGACTTGAGCATCCCAAACACACGCTCAATAATGTTTCTTGCTTGTGCGTGTGCCTCATTATGGAGTTCTTGTTTGGATGTGTGTGCATTTCTGATGGGTGTCATCAGCCGCGGCTCCAGTGCGTATCCAGCATCCCCCACTAGGTAACCGTCAGGGATGTCCCCATTGGCAAATCTCTGGTACAGCTGCATCAGATGTGGGAATCGTGATAGCTTCCAGGGCAGCCAGCACACACATTCATTATTATGCACTGGGCATCGCACACGACCTGGCAGTTGATGGAATGGAAGCCCTTGCAGTTGATGTAGACCCTACCCCGCTCACCAGGTGGTGCTTTGATGTGTATGTGCATGCAGTCTATTGCACCCACTACCTCAGGGTATTCTGCTATTTGGTGGAAAAGACGCATATTGCTGGCCAATGCCTCATGGGAATTGGGGAAATATACGTGGTCACCGACATGTGTTGACATGGCATCCAGGAACTGATGCAGTACCCTGGATGCTGATGCCTGTGAAACCCCCATCATATTACCAGTTGGTCTCTGGAAGTACCTGTAGCTAGTATTTGTAGGCCAACATATACCTTGGTATCCACTGGGATGGGTTTCCCTCTGTTTGTTCTGTGTGTGAGGCGTGGCCGGCACAGCTCAACAATTTGCTGCAGGAGGTCTCTGTCCACTCTATGGCGCTCCACTATCTCCAGCTCATGTAGCCCCTGGTAGGTTACCCTGGATCTGTACACTCTTCTCCGTCTCCTCACTGTGGGTTGCTCAGCAGCATTCACAACATCACCACCCTCAGCATCTTGCACATGTTGGTTTATGATAGCAATAGTAGCCCCTAACATTTTAAGTTTTCACTCTTTGTATACTGCAGTGTTGCAGAGTTCTTGGAAAAAAACAGGGTAGACTGCTGTTTACAGAGTTTAAAGTGCTGGGCTGGGCTAGTCTACTGCCTGTGTAATTGGCTGATTCTGATATATTTCACCTGGCAGCTCTGCTAGTACTCCTTGGTTAACTTCCTACTACTTCTTTTCCTTCCTTTTCCCTTTCTGTTTCTGCCCAGGGCAGCGCCGCGCAAACACACACACACGGGCGCACATGCTGTGTGCCCGTTTGCAAGAACTTTCAGATATATCCACGGCGTACGCCTTTGGTTTCTTGTTTTCAGCTAGGACAACTGTAGACACGCCTCTTGCAATCCTGAGCAACTCAGGGCAAACACAAGCCACTGTGCTCCAATAAGCTTACAGTTTTTCAGACATACCCCCTCATGGTGTCACCTATCTTCTACTCTACTACTCCCCTACGCCTACACTTACACTCTAGGGACATGGCTCACATGCCGGGGAAAATTGTGATTCACTATCCTTATCCTCATTTGCACAGGATTGCCTACTAATGCTTGGTTACATCTCTCACACTGAGCTTCCTCCCCTTAGCAACCACTACTCAGTGGCCATGGTGTTTTCAGCCTGCCATTCACCTGCATGGCAGAACAAGCTTTTTAGTGAAAATGCCCATTTTTGGCTATTTCTCCATTTTTTTTTCCTTTTTATTTAAAGCGCCGCACGTTTGTGTGGCGCTGCGCTACGCTTAAACATCGGAGATCGGGGAAAAAATGGATTTTAAGGATTTACAACATTTGCAAATGCCAATGGCCTTATATTTGGCCATTGGCATTCTTCACTCAACTAGATGCATCCTTTATTTGGAGCTGTCATAGCTCCATTTAGCTATTTGCAGAACGGTACTCCGTTACCAACGGAGTACATTTCTGCAAATAACACTACTCTTACACGGACAGGTTAGTGTTTCCTGGATCACAAATTTACCTCATTTGCATAGCTTTCAGCAGCAAATTAGGTAATTTGCATACCATAACACTGTCCGTGCAAGAGTAGCTTTAGAAACTCTCATGTACGCCCCTGCCGGCTGTTGCTGGATTGCTCGGCAGACATATTGGCTGTCTGCCGTCTTACACTAATCTTAGACTCCGTGCAAGCCTTTGTAAATATATAGGGACGGATTTACGAAGTTTAAAATCTGAAGTATGTTTGGTTGTTTTGCTCCTGAATTTACAAATACCCAAGGCTGCTACATCAGTGTAACTTACATCTTCTTTACTGATGTAAAAAATGCAGTACGTATAATAGTAATAATTATAATTACTCATTTAAAACTTATAGTGAATGTCACTTTAAGCAAAAGCACATACTACACACAATTAGGTTTTTATAAAACACATAAATGTTATAATCTAATAATCATTTTGATCATATTATGAATGTTAATATAAGCAAACATTGATTACCAACATGTACTACCTCATTTCAGTTTTATGGATTTTACTTAAAATAACAGTTTCTTATAAAAATTGATTAACAGCATCACTGTCTGCACTTATCTGGGAAATCTTTCTAAACAAGATTCCCCTAAGATATTTACAAGAAGCCTTTAATAAGAGTAAGATCCAACAATGTAGTGAACCAGTTATCCTAAAATTACAATTCACGTATTTGAATCAAACTTATACAATACTATACATGTGAATTAAACTTGAATTTCCTCTTTGGCTTACAGAAACTGTGGTTTTCATAACTAAATGATCAATCAATAATCAAAAAAACGAGTAAGTAGTACTAATAACCAAACATAGCTCTCAAGCTTCTGTCAGCAAAATGCAGAGCACTACCTTTCATGTTAAGGAACACATGAGCAAAACGTGGAACACTAACGTCAATTGGGAAGCTTATAGCATGGTTAAGATGTGTGATTTATACTTATAAAAAAGAGATTTCTATGAAATAATATGATTCAAAATTATCATAGATATTAGTTTTAAAAATGTTAATTAATGCATGGTACAGTACAAAACAGCACCGAGAATGGAGTTTTAAAAAAGACTCAAAATGAGGAATGCTCCTCATAATGAGGTATGGTTGAGAGGTTACCTCAGGAGATCTCAGAATATTTAAGGACTTCTCAGTGTTTCATAGGTAGGTACTAGGCTAGCCAGAAAGGTACCCTGGCGTTCGCCACCCAAGAAAATTATTTTCCTGTGCCTCTGTCAAGCAGAACCACAGAAGTGATCCCCGGGGTGAATTTCCTATTACCCATCCAATCATCAAGATTTTTCTTGAAGAGTGCTAATGAGGAGCTCTGAATGACATAGATAAGTAGCCTGTTCCAGAGTATGGGAAGTCTCTGGGACAGGAATCTATCCCTCCAGCATGTTCTGTTTATTGTAGTGACAAGGTTTAGGTCCCTAGAGCGTGTAGCTCGGAGGGATTGGGATTTCTTTAAGTGGAGCATGTCCAACAGCTCTGGGTTTGACATAGCTTTGTATGTTAGGCAGAGATCGCCTTGGAGTAGGCGATATGCGACGGAGTAAAGCTGGAGTTTTTTGAGACTGTCTGCGTAAGGCATCTGTTTGAGGCCAGTAATCCTCTTTGTGAGGTATTTTTGTGGCCTTTTCAATTGTTGTAGATGTCTTGTGAGGTAAATACCAAAAGGGGCGTTGTACTCTATAATGGGTCTAATGAGTGATGAGTAGAGGGGAACAATGACCTCTTTTTTTCTGGATGAGAAAGCTTTTGTGATGAGGTGTGCCACTTAGAAGGATTTCCTGACCACTGTGCAATGTGATTATTAAAGGAGAGACTACTGTCTACCTGCGTCCCAAGGTCTCTTATCACACTTTCGGTGTTAAGTAGACTACCGCCTATGTGGTAGTTCATGGGTACAGAGTTTTTACCAAAGGGGATGACCATGCACTTTTTGGCATTGAGCTTGAGACCATGTCTTTGACACCAGTCATCTGTCTCAGTGAGGCCGTTTTGTAGGATGTCCACATCGTTAGGAGTTTCGATTATGGCTCCTAGTCTGCAGTCATCTGCGAATATAGTTAGCCAAAGACATTCTGTGTTAGCCTGTACTTCAGAGAAGTACATACCAAACAGGAGAGGACCCAGGACTGAACCCTGTGGTATACCACTTGTCACTGGTCTGAAGTCTGATTTGGAGTCTGCTACTTTCACAGTATGCATTCTGTCAGTAAGCCAGTTGGCAACCCATCTTGTGACATAGGGATTTATACCTAGTTTAGTGAGTTTATCTATAATTCCAGAGTGGGGGTGGTGTTGAATGCCTTGGCAAGATCTAGATAGGCTGTGTGAACCACCTTACCCTCATCTATGGCTTTGGTGACTACTTCAAAGAAGTCTATCAGGTTTAGTAGACATGATCTGTCTTTTACAAACCCAAACTGTGTGGGGTCCAGAGTTTGGAGATCTCCAATGTCTTTGTTTATGAGTTCCATGATGATACATTCCATGACCTTGCAGACCAGGCTCATCAGGCTAATTGGACGGTAGTTCCCGGGGTCTGTTGTGGCCCCCCCTTTGTGGACTGGGATAACTGCTGGGGTGCGCCATTCAATGGGCACAAAGCCTGAGGTGAGGCTATGATTGAACACGGTACTTAGGTGGGGTGCCAGTTCATTCTGTAGTTCATGTAGAAGGCAGCCTGGGATGTTGTCAGGTTCCATGGATGCTGTGTTCTTGGCTTTGGAGAGTGAGGTTTTTACCTGTGCAGCCGTGATTACAGGAACTTTGCATTCTTCCGGTATAAAGATGGGTCCTTTAGGGGCTGAGAGGGGGGTAAAGTTAGCACTGAACCTATCTGCCAGGATGTTGGCAATATCAGTTGGTTCTGTATATTTAGTGTCATTGTGCTGTAACTCAGAGCAGATCTGAGTGTTGCCATTGAGATTCTTGACATAGCTATAGAATGCTTTATGGTTGTCTTTAGAATCAGTGACAATTTTGTTTTCATAACTAGCTTTGGAGGATTTTATGAGGGATCTCAGCTTCTTACTGAGACTGACCAGGGAGTTCCTCCAATCATGGGATTTTACTCTTTTTTGCAACAGTTCCTTTCTTCTGGAGTTTGTTTATGAGAGAAGACCACCAGATTGGCTTCCTTTTTTTGGAGGATAGCATCTTGGTTCTGTTAGGGATAGCATGATCCATGCACTCGTGTAAGGGTTTATAAAATGCATTTGTGTAGGATTCAGCAGTCGTACCTCTATTGTCCATCTGCATGGGTGTCGTGAAGTTTGCCACTGCTGTCTTAAGAAGCGTGAAGTTGGCTTTGGAGAAATTTTTTACGGTTGTTTCCCTAATGGGGGGTGGGAGCGGGATGTGGATGTCTAGGGTGATTAGCTTGTGGTTAGATCTAACCAACGAGGAGCTGACCTCTGGTGTGGAACACTGGCCACCCATGTTGGTGATGACCAGGTCTAGGATATTGCTGCCCCTGGTGGGGGTGTGGATAATTTGATCCAAGGCATTGGAATTGATGATTTCCAGAAAACATTGAGCAAAAGAGTTGGTACATGAATAGTTTTCCCAGTTAATGGTAGGATAGTTGAAATCACCCATTATTAGAGTGCTGGGTTGTACCTTAATATTTTCCAGTGTATCAAGAAAAGAGGAGTGGGAATCCTGGGGCATGGTGGGGGTCTGTAGCAAGCTACAATTTGGATTGCAGTTTTGCCCAGAGTTAGTTGAACTTGGATAATCTCGGATGCATTATGCTGAGCAACTAGCTTGGAGGTGTGGATATCCTTAATGAATATGGACACGCCTCCACCTTTAGTGTTTCGGTCCGGGTTTGGTGGCCGAAAGGTGTGATACGAATTATAGCCTGGTAATGCAAGGGTGCTCCCTGGAGCTTTGAACCGGGTCTCTGCCACTGCACAGATGTCAATGTTCTCCATTTTAAGGAGTGCCTCGAGTGAGTACATTTTGAGGTTTAGACTTCTAGCATTGAGTAGCATTACCCTCAGATTTTGCTTGCTTGTACCTGCTATGGTGGTGAATTTGTCATTTGCACCTTGCCTAAAAAAGGCACTATAGGGGTGGCAAGAGCCTTTGCCAGTATCCAGAATACCAAGGGCGACAGGTGCAGGCCATCACTGGCAAAGCAGCGTGGTCTGTTGATGTCGATCATGTCATCTCAGGCAGACCGATACTGGATTCCCTTAGAATGACACCAGAAGCTTAGCCAATTGTTAAAGTCAATCATTTTGTCCTTGTACTGTGGTATCATTCTGGGTGATGGCAGGATGCTACTCAGGGCTAGGGTCATACCTGCCTGGGCTACAAGATCGAAGAGCTCCTCCATGTCTCTTTTCATGTAGTCCAGGGAGGTACGTCTCAGGTCATTCACACCAACATGGACATTGACAGAGTCATATTTGTACTTGTTGTGGAGTGACTTGAGTGCGTGCGTTATGTGGCGGATCCTGGCACCTGACAGTAACTTTTTCCTTGTTTAGCCTGGTGAGTGGAAAATCAGTGTGCCTGACTATAGAGTCACCTATGGCTAGAGTGTTGGGTACGTTATGCCTTATGGGCTGTAGTTGAGTGGCACACTGAGTATGTGGGTTATGTGTCATTTGGGTTGTGTTGGGGGTGGAGGTTGCTTGCATTTCTGCTTTGGAGGTCTCTGTTGTTTGGGTAGATTTGTACTGAGAGCCTCCGCGAATGTAGGTGTGTGTTTTGTGCTTCTGTGTGTGTGTTTTGGTGGTGTAGGTTTTGAGAAACTATGTGATGAGTGTGGTGCGGTGCAAGTGTTTACCTTCTCCTTTTGACTGTCTAGGCCAGTCTTTGGTGAAGAGACCTTTGCTTCCAGTTTGGCTATACAAGTACATCTCTCACAGGTCGTAGTGTTGGGTGGTAGGAGGAGAGGGTTGTCTGTGTACATGAGGCAATTGCTGCATTGTCCCAAGATGCCCAGATTCATCAGGTAGACAGGAGAAAACACCAGGAGCTGACCTTTAGACATGCCTGAATAGGTGCTTATTAAGTACTAAAAACTGTTTTCCTCTAGACAAGTGAGAAAAGTTGAGTAATGTAGTAATTTGCAACTTATTTAGTGCTTACAATGAGTTCTGAACAAGTGCTGAGCTCAAAGAAACAGATGAGTGCTAAAACTAAAAAGCTGGCTAGTTGCAAGTGAAATTTTGAAGAACAGACTTTATGGCGCCAGGAATAGTTTAACCCCAGTTAAGTGGGGGGGGGGGGGGCTTAGGAGCTCACAAACAGTCCTGGACACAGCAAATCCGTATCTGGGCAAGACCTGCCACAGGAAAGGGGGGAAGCAAGCTTAGAATTTTTTTTCCTAGTAAAGTGGAAATGGAGAAAGCTGGAACAGAAGTTAATTCAACGTTAAGAATCTGAGTGGGTCGATCTTCACAAATGTTCTCTATTAGATTGAGTGAACTAATGACACTAGACTGGGAGGAGTGTCACAGATCAAATATACAGTATGGGCGGGCAACTGCAAAGCCACCAAGTATAAGTTCCTAGCTGTAGCCACTAAATGAAAGTTTTAAACAGATCAGGAGCAGACTCGAGAATGCTTTTAAGTGTAAACAGACAATTATCAAAAATGCACAGAAAAGGTCAGATAGAGCACTCACAAACAGAAAATACAACTCTCAGTATGAAAAAGCAGCAGTTTACACTTAGGTAATGTTAAAACAGTATAAAACAGTACATAAATGCAGTGAAACAATAAAAAAAGCTTTATAACAGTGCAAAATGTAGATCAACTGCATAGCACTATTATAAGCGTTTCAGAAGTGCAGTTCAGTGAAATAAGTGTAAGAAATAACTTATCCTGCTCTTGGAATCTTAAGGAATTCCCACTTATGCAATGGAATCCAGAGCCTGAGCCATACACGCAGAACCTTTATAAGACACAGGGTTTATATAGCAGTAAGAATGGAAGAGTTGAAAGATCAGATTACTACTCAGCCCCTGCTATTACCCAATCACTCGTACTACAGAAGGTCAGGAGACCTTGTTACTCTCAATAATAATGAAGACAACCAGCAGGAAATGGCTGCCAGAAACACAGGAAACTCAAACAAAACTACCAGCCTAGACAACAGGCATCTATCAAGATTATGCCACCTGAGCAGAGCACAGAAACCTCACTTTAAAAGCATAGAAAGAACACCCACAAGGAGAAAATACAAGTCTCAGTATGAAAAAGCAGTTTATAATTTAGTAATTAAATAAAAAAATGCAAATATAGTAATGCACACTATTACAGTTACTAGCTGTAGCCACTAAATGAAAGTTTTAAACAGATCAAGGAGCAGACTCTAGAATGCTTTTAACTGTAAACAGACAATTATCAAAAATGCACAGAAAAGGTCAGATAGAGCACTCACAAACAGAAAATACAACGCTCAGTATGAAAAAGCAGCAGTTTACACTGAAGTATTGTTAAAACAGTATAAAACAGTACATAAATGCAGTGAAACAATAAAAAAGCTTTATAACAGTGCAAAATGTAGATCAACTGTATAGCACAATTATAAGTGTTTCAAAAATGCAGTTCAGTGAAATAAGTGTAAGAAATAACTTATCCTGCTCTTGGAATCTTGTGCCTTAAATCCTAAGATCAGGCCGTCCAGGGTCACTGACTTTACGTTTTCACTAACTTTTCATTGAATATTGATTTTTCCCTAATTTACTGCTTTCTGCACTTGTTTTATTCATTTTTTTTAATTTAATTGCATTTATTTAAACTGCATCTGCTTTAATATTGCTACACACTCGTGTGCTAGCTTGCACTGCATTTGAATTGTGTTTACTGCTGTTTTAGCTGTTTTTCTGTTAAAGAAAGTTCTAAGCTTGTTTCCCACCTTTCCTGTAACTAGTCTAGTCCAGATACAGATTTGCTGTATCCAGGACTGTTTTGTAAGCTTCTGAGCCCCCCAAGCCTTTCTGTGTTGGAGGGAAGCCTTCTAGCTTATCAGTGGGAGTGGTAAGCACTAGGTAGCCTATCTACTACAAGAGGAGTGGTGTCTGGCCCAGAAATTGTAGTTTATTGGCCATGTGGGCAATTTTTTCCATCCCTTTCAACTTTCTGGTTTAAAAGCCCATGTTTGTGCGGGTTTGCTCTTGTTTAAGCTCCGTGCAGCACAGCCTAGTTGAGGCAAACTATTACTGCTACCAGAAAGTCTGCTCTTCAGTTTTTTCCCTTAGATCTTGCTTGTTCTTTCTCTCTCTCTCTTGCACTTCAAATAGCTTAATCACTTTTCACTTCAACAGGTTTTTCTAGCAATTATTGTAGCACACCTAAGTGCCATCAGCACCAGACGTTCTTTGTGGAAATAGCTCCAGTACTTAGTAGTTATGACCACCCCTCCTGACATGATTAAAGGGCAGTTCACTGTGCTTTCTCCTATTAACCTGAAGCAATTAGGCATCCTGAGGCAGTGTAGCAACTGCCACATGTACACAGACAACCCTCTCCTCTTACCTCCCAACACTCAGACTTGTGAGAGCTGCACTTATATTACCAAATTGGAAGCTAAGACTGGACTAATTGGTCAAGAGGAGAAGGTCAACACCTGCACCACACGGAACACATAACCCTCCAGAACACCAACAATCACAGCTCTCACATAAAAACACAAACCACACACCCACCTTCGTGGAGGCTCTCAATAGAAATTTACCCAAACAGCAGAGACCTCCAAGACAGAAATGCACCTGACCACCAGAACAAAACACAAACCACAGGACACATAGCTCACCTCCACAGTGTGCCCCTCAACCTAAGCCCCTAAGGCTAAACACCTTGTCCAACACACTAATCACAGGTGACTCAATAGTGAGGCACACAGATGTCCCACTCACTAGGCTGAATAAGAAGGTAACAGTCAGCTGTCTATTAGGTGCCAGAATCCAACACATAACATGCGCACTCAGGTTACTCCACAACAAATACAAGTGTGACTCTGTCATTGTCCATGTGCGTGTGAATGACCCGAGATGCACCTCCCTGGACTACATGAATAGAGACATGGTGGAGCTCTTGGATTATGTGGCCCAGGCAAGCATGACCCTAGCCCTGAGCAGTATCCTACTGTCACCCAGAATGATATTGCAGTACAAACAAAAAATGATTGACTTCAACAATTTGCTAAATTTCTGGTGTCATTCTAAGGGGATCCAGTATTTGTCTGCTTGGGATGACATGACTGACAGACCTTGATGCTTTGCCAGAGATGGCCTGTATGTGTCACCCCTGGGTTTACGGGCACTGGCTAAGGCTCTTGCCACACCTATAGTGCCTTTTTAGGTGGTGTTCCAAAGATCAAATTACCACTGTAACAGCTATAAATAAATGCAATCTCAGGGTCATGATGCTCAATGCTAGAAGTCTATATCTCAAGATGCATTTGCTCAAAACACTCCTCAAAATGGAGAACATTGACATTTGTGCTGTAACAGAGACCTGGTTTAAAGCAGCAGAAAGCACCCCTGCACTACCAGGCTATAACTCATTCCACACGTTTCAACCTCGAAACATGGACCGAAGCTCCAAAGGTGGTGGTGGTGTCTCCATATTCATAAAGGATATGCACGCCTCCAGACTACTAGCCCAGCATAAGGCATCTGAAATGCTTCAGGTACAACTAACATTGGGTAAAACAGCAATCTCATAGCCTGCTATAGGTCCCCAACCATGTCAGTAGACTCTCACTCCATGTTCCTAAGCACCCTGGAATCTATCAAGGTCCGACCCAACACTCTCATACTAGGAGACTTCAACTACCCCTCCACCAGCTGGGAAAACTACTCAAGCACCAATACACTGGCCCAACGCTTCCTGGAATTCAACTTCAATGCCCTGGACCAGCTCATTCTGATCCTCACTACAGGAAGCAACATCCTTGACCTGGTTATTACTAACATGGGCGACCATTGCTCTAGACTAATAGTCAATCCCTCTCTGGTCAGATCTGACCATAAACTAATCTCCATGGAAATCCACATCTCACCCACACCTCCCGCAAAGGTAACCACCTAGAAAAACTTCTCCAAAGCTAACTTTGGGCTCCTAAAAACAGAGGTGGCTAACTTCACGGCACCCGTGCCAATGAAAAATAGCTGCATGACTACTGAATCATGTACATACATGCATGGATCTAGTCATACCCAACAGAACCAAGACGCTCTCAACAACAAAAAAAAAATCCAATCTGGTGGCCCCCCCTGCCATTAATAAACTCTTCAATAGAAAGAAGAAACTGTTGCAGAAAAAGGTAAAGTCCCAAGACTGGAAAATTCTTTTATTAGTCTCAACAAAAAGTTGAGATCCCTCATCAAGTCCTCCAAAACCAGCTATGAAGACAGCATTGTGGCAGACACTAAAAACTATCACAAAGCCTTCTATAGTTCTATCAAGAACCTCCATGGCAACACCCAGATTTGCTCTGAGTTACTGCACAATGGTACCTCCTATACTATGCCAACATACTGGCTGACATTCAGTGCCAACTTTACCCCTTTCTCTCTCTCTAAAGGACCAATAACAATACCGGAAGATTGCCAGGCACCCAGCATTACTGCAGCACAGGTTAAAGCTGCATTGTCCAAGGCCAAGAATACAGCTTCTATGGGACCCAATAATATCCCTGGCTGTGTTCTACATGAACTACAAAGTGAACTGGCACCACATCTGTGTGCCTGTTTAGTCACAGCCTCACCTCAGGCTTTGCCCCTACTGAATGGTGCACTGCTACAGCCATCCCTCTCTATAAAGGGGGAGCGACTACAGACCCTGGGAATTATCGCCCCATTAGCCTGACAAGTCTGACATGTAAAGCTATGGAGCGCATTGTCATGGACCTGATTACCAAAGATATAAGAAAGCTCCAAACTTTAGACCTCACACAGTCTGGCTTTGTGAAAGGGAGATCATGCATGCTCAACCTGGTTGACTTTGAATCAGTCACCAGGCTGTGGATGAAGGTAAGGCAGTGCATCCAGCCTACCTTAATCTGGCCAAGGCTTTTGATACCATTCCTCACTCGGGAATTATTGATAAACTCACCAAACTAGGCATCAACCCCTATATCACTAGGTGGGTTGCAAATTGGCTCACAGATAGAACACACAAGTGTGGAAGTAGCAAACTTCAAGTCAGACTGCTGACTAGTCACGAGTGGAGTCCCACGGGGATCGGGCCCAAGTCCTCTCCTGTTCAGCATCTACTTCTCAGAAGTCCAGGCCAACCCAAAGGGACTCTGGCTGACCAAGTTCGCAGACGACTGCAAATTGGGAGCCATTAACTCCCCCAGTGATGCAGACATCCTACAGAAAGGCCTCAATGAGACCAATGACTGTTGTCGAAACCATGGCCTTAAGCTTATCACCAAAAAATGCATAGTCATCCCCTTTGTTAAAACTCAGTTCTCACTAATTACCACATCGACGGGCGTCCACTGAACACTGAAGGCGTTATAAGAGATCTGGGGATGCAGGTTGACAGCAACCTTAATTCCACCCCCACATTGCCACTGTAGTCAGAAAGTCCTTCTATGTGGCACATCTCATTACCAAGGGTTTTGCATCCAGGAAGAAAGAGGTCATCATCTCTCTCTACTCTTCCCTCATTAGACCAATTATTGAGTATTTATTTATTTAAATTATTTAAATTTGTTGACCGGGAGTGTCCGACTGGACGTAGGTCAATTTTCAGCGGAGGCCCGGGGAGAAAAGCTCTACAGTTAAATACACAGATAGTAGTTACATTGGATTACATAGTGATTAACAATTTAACATAGCAATTACTTACAACATATTTACAGATGAAGAACATAGTACATCAGTAGACAACTAGAATCTTTATCTGTGAAGTACATAACAGACATTAACAAATGTTACAATGAGAAGTTCCTGCTGTATAATAAGTACTAGGCTTATGAGCATTTCAGCTTGCTATAATCAACGTAGTTAGTGGAGTGGAAAGAAAGGCAGTGGTTGGATGGGGTGGATGATATTAGAGTGGAAGTTGCAAGGGCATAGCCAGCAAGTTTTTAGGTGCGCTTTTAGTAAAGTTTTGAAGTGGATGCATGATGGTACGGAGATAATTGTGGGTGGGAGTGAGTTCCATAATTTGGCTATGGCGCAAGAGAATAGTGCTTCACCAGCAGAGTTATTGGCTTTAGTGATCTGCAAGTGATTTTTGTTGCTGGATCTTAGTGGTCTGGTGGTGCGATAGGGTTGGAGTAGATTCTGGAGGGATGGGACATTTAGTGGATGGTTTACTAGTTTGTGTGCGAGTGAGAGTTGATACCACTGAAGGAGGTGAGGGAGTTCAAGCCAGCCCAGTTCAGCAAATGAGAGACAGTGGTGACTACGGTGGGATGCCCCTGTGGCGAATTTGGCGATTTTGTTGTAGCAGGTCTCTAGCTTGTTTAGATCGCATTGCCTTAGGTTGGTATATATTGGAGAGGCATAAAGTAGGGTGGAGATACGGTGGGAATTTGCTATTGAAATCTTTGCTGCTTTGGTGAGAAATTGCTTATTTCTGTATAACGCTCCTAGTTTTTTGTGGACTTTTTGTATGGTCATGAATATGTGAATGTCAAATTTTAGTTTATTGTCTATTTCCACTCCTAGCAATTTGGTGTGTTCAGTTGGGTATATAGTGGTGTTGTCTTTTGCTGTGATGTTAAAGTGAGAGTTGTTTTGAGCATGTTTGGTGGGTTGGAAGATGAGTAGTTTAGTCTTGTCTGGGCTGAGTATTAATTGGGCATTGGATAACCATGTTTCAACAAAGGAAAAGGCCTCCTGTGTGACTTTTTGCAGTTTTGGTAGGGATTGGGCTGAGCAGATGATGGTTGAGTCATCTGCGTATTGTATGAGTGTGCCATGTTTGGTGGCAGAGGCTAGATTATTGGTGTAAACAGAGAAGAGTAGGGGTCCAAGGATGGATCCTTGGGGAACCCCTATGGAGACAGGTAGTTGGGGAGATATGTCATTATGCCATACAACGGATTGTTGGCGGTCAGACAGGTAACTCTGAAACCAGTTGGTGACTGATTGTGAGAAGGAAAGGTTATTGAGGACAGAGATAAGTTGTTTGTGTGGGATCATGTCAAATGCTTTAGATAGGTCTAGGAAAGTAGCAGAGGAGAGATAGCCATTGTTTTTGTGCTGAAGGATAGTGTTGCTATGGTTTGGTCGGAAACCATGCTGAGTACTGGAAAGGAGGTTGTTAGTAAGGAGGTAGTCTGAGACCTGAGAGTGTATGCACCTTTCTAGTATTTTGGAGAGTGGAGAGAGAATAGCTATGGGGCGGTAATTGGTTAGTTCTGCGGAGGGTCCACCTTTGTGGAGGGGAATTATATGTGATACTTTCCACAGTGTGGGAACGTAACTTTCTGACAGAGATCGGTTAATCAAAATGGATACTGGGTAGCCCAGAGCATCAGCTGCGATTCGTAGGTATTCACTTGGGAGGTTGTCTGCTGCAAATTTGGTGGGTTTAAGTTTAGTTAAGAGTTTTTTTATGTTGGAGGCAGGTACAGGAGAAAAAGAGAAGGCAGTGGGGAGATTACTGGTTGAAGGTGTGGGTTGGAGGGGAGGGGGGTCGTGTTGTTTAGCTAGTGATAGTATGGTTTGGGTGAAGTGTGTGTTGAATGAGGTAGCAATATTTTCTGAGGAGTGAGGGATGTTAGGAGGAGGGGTACTGACTTTACCTGGGTGGAGGATGGAGTTTATGGAGGACCAGAATTGTTTGGGGCTGTGTTGTGAGGAGTCTAGGGCAGACTAGTAGTATTGGAATTTGTCCTGTTTTATTAGCTTTTTGACTCTATTGCGTAGTTCTAGGAATTTCTGTCTAGTTGAGGGGGTTTTGGTTTTGCGCCAGTGCTCCCAGGCTTTATCCTTGTTTTTCATTTCTGACTTAGTTGTTTTCTGTAGCCATGGGGAGGGTTGTGCTTTGGTTCTGGAAAATCTTATGGGGGCATGGTAATTAAGGATGTCAAAAAATTCAACTGCGTCATTTAGACTGAGGTACTTTAGCGGATGCCAATTACATTCTTTGAGGGATGAGATGAATGTGAGTGGGTTAAAGTTTAGTTTTTTACGTATTTGACTGTAGATGACAGGTTTAGCTTGGTACAGGTATTTTTTAGTAGGAATGTTGGGGAGTGATCACTGAGGCTATCTGATAAGCAGCCTGTTATATATGACTGGGTATAATGCCCCATTTGGCATGTACCTCCCTAGACACCTGCAACAGCTGGAGAGACCATAAAAATACCTCACAAAGAGGATCCTAGGCATTAAACACATGTCCTACACAGACAGACTCAAAAGACTGCAGCTATTCTCTGTCTCAAATCGTCTAAGAGGCAATCTCTGCTTGACTTACAAAGCCATGTCTGAGCCAACTGTTAGAAATGCTACAGCTAAAGAAATCTGAATCCCTCAGCCCCACACGCTCCAGAGACCTCTACCTCATTAGCACAATCAACAGAACATGCTGCAGGGACAGGTTCATATCCCAGAGACTGCCTATGCTCTGGAATAGACTTCCCATATATGTCAAGCAGAGCGCCTCACTAGCCCTCAAGAGAAATCTTGATGAGTACATAGGAAATTGAAAGCTCACCCTAGTGGCTGCACTTGACAGAGGCACTGGAAACTAACGTCGGGCAGCATGATGCCAGGGCACTTCTATGTGCTAGGCTTGTAAAGGCTTCAGGGACATTAGCCTAGTACACACTTATGAAGAGCTCTCAATTAAATCAGGGATAAACTTCATCAGAATTAGGGACAAATCCAGAAATAATTAGGGACACTTTTTAGATGTGAACAGAATAAGAGAGTGTGAATTAATATACATTTTCTCAAAATAAATCTTTTTATTTCTAATTATGTGATTGATTACTTAAGTATAATTCACCATCCTCACGCTGAAGGTCACAACTTCTAAAAGGGAATAAGAGTACAAACCTAACATTTGAGTCAAAATCAGGAACAGCTGAGAGGTATGCATTCCCATTTTACATAAAGTACAGAAATAAAAGTCCAAAATAAGAAAAAATCTTTGCTACTTTCTCACAGTAACCCTCGCAATTCACGGTCTCTTTACTTCGGCACCATTCTACAACTCGTACACCTGCAAAGATACTTTTTAATACGCTACTTCTTCAACATGATCTTCGACATGCTCCTCCCAATTTATTATAGAATTTCCTCGGCAGGAACTACATCCCTCAGCCGTCATAACAAAAATAGTTTCTTACTCAGCCTGTATTAATCTCCCGCGTTTTCTCTAATTTCAATACGAGATGATCTCATTCTTACCCACGCCGGTCTGCAATTCGACAGGCACCAAGGATGGGATTCTGTGCCCAATCAGCAACTAGATTTTACTAGTTCTTGTCCAATGTTTGTACGAGCTCCGAGTCTACCATGTAACCAATGACGGAACTCTATCCCCAAGTACCAATCCAATCCGATGTTCGGGTGAAACTAATTTTGTCCAATGACGGTAGTGCGCTAGCGCGTCTGGTGTAAGAGGTCAAAGCACCCTCCGGCTCTCGTACGGCCTCCCCCAATTTTTCAGTCTTTTGGATTTTTGCTACCATGGCGGAGCAGCAGCAGTTTTGCGCACTATTGAATCAGTTGATGAGTCCGGATAATGCTTTAAGGAAGCAAGCTGAGGTATGATAGTGTTACTACACATTTTAAATAAGGTGTCTGGGTTGGAGGTCTACCGATGACAAAACTCTTAACGAAGCAGCAGTGGATTGTTGAGCTCGTAGTGGCGGCCCTACCCCACGTGTGAGCTGCTGGGAAGTAAGCAGTGCAGCCTCCTATTTGGTCTGCTTTGCTAAGTAAACTTGCCAGCATTTTTAAGTACATGCACCTGTAGAGGTTGTTTCTAGGTGTGGTTAAACGCTTTCGATTTTCTGTCCACTGACTTCTGAAAGATGCCTGGTAGGCGTGATGCTCTGTTCTGTCGTAATTCACCCGCACCCGCTAGTGTTGATTGGTGACTCTCCCTTCTCAGTTGGCGCTAAAACCTCCCGGCATATTTAATCATTACATGGGTGGAAGACCATAACTTTTTCAGTCCGCCCCTTCGTGTATGAAGGGGTGGGAGAGTCTTGTTAAGCACTGTCTCAATTTTGTGAAATCATCTGGCATAAATAATTTGGCAACATTTGCGCTAGGAATTTAAGATATGAACGCGTGAAAATGGGTGCTGTTTTTTTGTTCTTGGAATGCTTTTTCTTTAAATGACTGGGTTGGATATGTCGTGTGTGTCCGAAAGTATTTCTTGTGCGGAGTGCAACTTTCTGATTCACTTGTATTGCACTTTAATTTCTATTTCGTGTATTAACTAGATGTTGAGTGCACGCTTTCAGCGCTGTGCTGTTCTTGTGCTTGGTGAACTAACACGATTTGCATTGTATTTCACATGAACTGTTTCCTGCGCACTCTTGTGCTTTAAAAAATGTAAAACAAAATGATGTGCAAAACTATCTTCAGATTAGGGATCCTGGCTTTAGTTTCTCTCTCTGAAACTAAGCCGTAGTAAGTATTCCTTTATTCTTCAAATGCATCCTAGGGAGCCTTTGCATTGGGTTCAACTCCCTGGTTCAGTGGGCAGTGATTTGATTAGCTCTTTTGTCTCTTGGTATACAATGTGGCTTATTGCATTCTTAAACATCGTGATTGGTATGCTGATTAATTTCTGATGGTGAAACTGTGCTGCATTGTGTTGTAAATCACTAAACTGTAAACCTATGAAATTATGTTTTTAGGGATTTGATCTTTTACTAACAAATAGTTGGGCTTTGGGGGTGAGACGTGCAAGAGTAGTGTTGACATGCTACTGGTTCACTGTAGTGTTGACATGCTACTGGTTCACTGTAGTGTTGACATGCTACTGGTTCACTGTAGTGTTGACATGCTACTGGTTCACTGTAGTGTTGACATGCTACTGGTTCACTGTAGTGTTGACATGCTACTGGTTCACTGTAGTGTTGACATGCTACTGGTTCACTGTAGTGTTGACATGCTACTGGTTCACTGTAGTGTTGACATGCTACTGGTTCACTGTAGTGTTGACATGCTACTGGTTCACTGTAGTGTTGACATGCTACTGGTTCACTGTAGTGTTGACAGGCTACTGGTTTACTGTTAGTACTTGTCTGGGGGTTAAGAACTTTATTACTTTATTCAGCCCGTGCTTATCTTCGTTTGATAAACAGCCACATTGTCTGCTTATATACCAGTAAATTTTTTTTAATCTTTATTCATAAAAAGCTACAGGGCTCCAGTTTCAACTAATTCATACCTGTGAGACTGTCAGTTAATGACTTATTTTATGTAAGGCCTTTGACCGTTACAGGTACTACAAATTGTAATCTCTGTGTAGGACTAGTAAACTACTGATTTTCTGCTAAAGGTACTTGTTAACACTATTGGCTTTCAGTAGAACCTACTTTTTTATATGAACTGTGATAAGACACAAAACGTTTGTTCTGTAGTATTATACACTGGCATAAATGTGCGGAATTTGTTTTTGGAGTTTGGTCTATATTGAAGAAATGGCTGTTCCTGAGGGCAAGAGTAGTGTTAGCCCACCAGTAACCTGTTGTCTATATATAATTCACCCCTGTTTTGCAATTTGTAATAGTGAGTCTGTGCATGCTTGACCACCTGATCCCTTAAAATAATCTTAGGGTATCACAATTTGTTAAATCATTGAGAAGCATGGCTAGTCTTAAGGCCAACTGGTTGTTATAGGTGTATACTCTGTGTTAATCAAGCTGTATTCATTTCCACAAGGGAGGCTTACTTGCCTTATTTTTGGGTTTTTCTCTCTTGACCTGGTTAGTCCCACTAGGGCAGTAGTATCTCTTCAGGGTAGACCCTGAGGTGATATTTATTTCACTGAAAGAAGTTTGGCCAGGTTATCTGGGAATTTCCCCAACCTTCTTCAATAGGTGCTACAGGATCTTTTTAAATCAACCTGCGCTACCACAAATTCAAGCAGGTGTTGCACTGCAGAGTTGGTAATCAGTCTATCTGGTGTGGGAGTAGAACCCACAGCCTTGTGTATCACAAGTGTTCCTTATGCACACTGATTGCAGCATGCTAGAATTTGGCAGTGTTCATAACATGTTTTGAAAGGTTCCCCCCTTAACTCTGCTTTTTACCATCAGTGTGTGTGTATTTTATATATCCATGTCCTAATAATTCGGTCCCAGGCCTTTGTTGTGCATGTTTTGAAATGGCTGCATTCTTATCAGAACATTACATGCTTTGCACTGTTGGGGGGAGGGGGATTGAAAAGTAAAAAATAAGCAATTAATGAGTTATTTGGAGGGAAATGTTAGTCCCACAACGGGAGATGGGCTACAGGATCAAAATTTACATTTATAAAAGCAAAAATTGAAGTACAGGTTGTGTAAAATGAGGTTTTTTTTTTTTTTTAGTACTAGCATTTTTACTACCCACCTTCTGGAAAGAATGTAACTTGCACATTTACTGAAAATTTGCTATACATTTATTGCTAATTGTTAAAGATGTGAGATTGCTTTCATTGGTTATACTTCGCCAGATAGGTGAAATACCTATCTTCGGGGTCAACCCAGGCACATGTATTTGAGTGACTTTCTCAGTTGTGCAGTACACAAATGGAAGAGACTGGGATCAGTGTTAGCATTTCAAAGCCTTGAATGTTAGCGCTATTCTTTTGTCATGATTTAGTGTTTTTAACACTAATTTTCAGCTTTGAACCCCAGGCTACAAGCTGTTGCATCATTTGTTTGTGCAAATGTAAGAAGCCATCGGCAGAATCATATCACACACGTGTTGAATGACTGTATTTGAGTGGTAGTGACTAGCTTCAGGTGGTATCATAATATGGGGATGCACATTTAGTGGCAAAAATATTTACAGCTGTCGTGTATAGAATTTCATTTGTAAATATACTGTTTGTAGGGGTTTTATTTTTATTTGAAACCTATTAAATATCTTGTACAAACCTCATGAATGCTGTAGCAGTTCAGATGCAGACAGAAATGTTTGTAATTTTTGGGGGGTGATTTTGTTGAAGTAGTGACGATGAACTGAATTGTGTAGTTACTAAATTTAACACTTGGTTTCTGACCGGGCAGAAGCACTTTTACAGCAGAGGTTTAGGTAGAGAAGCTCCAAATGCTGTGATGTGCATATAAGTAATGTGGTGGTAAAACTAAAAAAAAAAAATCCATTTTTGTACTTTAAAGACACATTACTTTACAATCGGTACAATTACATATTGTAAAGACAGTAGTCAATGATGCAAGGTGACAAGTGTAATGTGTGATGGATAAGATGTGCAGGTGCTAAACGAGAAAGAATGAGAGGGGTTTATGGAGGCTTATAGGTTCATAGGTGTTAACAACCACTGGGGCTTTGTAAGCTTAGCCAAGTATCCTAAACCATATTGCACAAGTTTGTGCTTTGGAGGTTTTTACGGGAATATGTAAGCTACAGCAATGTTTGCAGACTTTCTGTCCTGTGCCTTGGACATATAGTTGCTAGACCTGGGGTGTATTTCCCATCCACTGGTCCAGATTCCTCTTGAATTAGGGTTAGGGAAGAGTTCTGTTTCACATGGGTGGGAAGCCTGCCCAGAGAAGAGCATTCTGAAATACAGGTCTGTCCTTACATGTCTCATTTATGTTGCAAGCAAAGTTCCTAGATAGAGTAATTATAATGCTATTCGTTTTTCAGATATGCAAAAGGTCATTAGAGTGGGATCCAAGGAGTCTACAGGAAACCATATAGAGGGGTTTTTTGAGGTGATCTGCAATAGGACATGCTCACCCTGAATTCTGTTTGTGGGGAGTCTTTGCCAACATTCCAGTTTGATGTGCTTGGCTGGGTACATACTGGGTGGGCAGGTGGAGTTTACTGAATGGTGGGCCTGTTGTCTGAATGCAGTGGAAGAATGAGTTCCATGGACCTTTAGGCCATGCCTTTGCTTATGTGCTGCTCAGTATAAAGTTATTTCCTTACCACTTTAGACATGTGCTGGTCAAAAGCCAGGTTACGGTCTGCATGCATAGCCAAATGCCTGACAGCTGGTCCTTTTTTTTTTTTTTTTTGTGGAGTTTAGTGAAATATGGGTATAGGAAGATGCACACCAAAAAAAAATCCAAAGGAATGTTGGAAAGTGGAACAGAAGCTGCTGTGCGTGTGTCTTTCGGCTTTTCCCGGTTAGGGGTCGCCACAGCGGAACTCCGGTCCGCTAATGATTGGCAGTAGGTTTTTACGTGCTGAGTTGCCAGCTCTGACACAACCTTCAACGAAGGTACGCCCATTCACGCATGTTTCCACACAAGACGCTCAAGCTGAAAATAGAACAGGACGTCTTACTGGGAGGTGACAGCGCTACCGCAGCACCACCACCACCGCAAGACAGAAGCTGCTGTGATAGTATAGAAATGATGCTGTGGTAAAGCATATGTTAAGGTCATCCAGGTGATTCCATTTGCTTTTAGAGTTGATTTGCCTTGGTAATTCACCATTTTCACATGTGGATCTTTGTGGTTTTGGAAAAAGTTGTATGTAGTGAGCTGCTTGGGTAAAGACTGAGAGAATTCCAGATTGTCATCCCCAAGTGTTCACTACCTAATTACCTTTGCAGTCGTCAATCATCCTGTAAAATTGCCACTGATATGAAATGCCTTCAGGAACAAGTGGCACTAATTGACAAGATTTTGAGCCTTTCTCACAGCCCATAACTGGAACCATATGCTACCTATACATGATCCTACTGCAGTAGCTGTAAGCCTGACAGACTTTCTACACCAGCTGCAAGACAGATTCTTGCCATTTATCCACAGGCTTTATAAACCCACCAAAAACTGACTATCCACTGAACTCCAACATCTTAATGCAAAGGGATGAAGTTTGACAAAAAATGTCATTTGCAGCCTAACATAACATAGCCATCATAAGACACAAAAGAAGTCCCCAAAGAAACAGATTACCCTCTCACTTTTGCACTTGCACTTTTGGAAAGAAGTTAACTTTCTTACAAGAAAACTTCATTACACCATGTGTACAAACACTCTTCAGTGTGGTGCAACACCCGTAAAAATTTTAGCAATCTCACATCAGCTGCACAGATGGGCATTACCCTGCCCACTCCACTGCCATTCATACCCTTCTACTTCAAATGTGTACATCCAAAAGAAGTCTCTTCTACTTGAAAACATTTCCACTGACACCTCTCCTAGGTCTAACAACCTAAACATATGGCTCTTATCACTGCAGAGAACCCCTCTTCCTCTCACTCACATGTATAAATCTGTCTTATGCCAGACATGACCTTTGGAAAACTGCTCAAATTAACCACCTCGAAAGATACCACTCGCTTCCTTGGAATTCTAGGCAAAAGTCTACAGTCTACGCCCAACTCTCTCTCCTCAGTACCACCTCTGCTGTTACTCAAAGTGTGGATCTCGACCTGTGATTAAGTACTGTTGACAGCACTTTGGTATCTTGTTAGTAGTCAGTGGTCTCCTGCAAGTGCCATTTTTAAACACTTGACAGTATCTGCAGTCATTGAAATTGGTATCTGTTCAGTTGCCACTTAATTTAAAAACTTCCTTGCTGACAGACACTTGGAGATGAAATGGGGTCATTCCAATCAGAATCTGCACCAGCTGCTAGAGTTGTGCCACAAATCCGTTCTTGCCTCCTTCCTTTTCTTCATATTTATTGACAAACTTCCTTGTGACCTCCCATCATTTCCCACTTAATCCTGTATGCTGACCTGTTCATTTACTGATCAGGTTACTTTACACTCAGCCTCACCAAACCCTAAACTCATTTTGCTCCCTTGTTTTCTAGGCCAAAAGTATTTCACCTTCTCTATCCCAACAGCCAGAACAACTTGGCAAAGGAATTCTTTCTCTGCTTTAATATGGGTTTCCAATTTTTGCTTCTGCCTCCTAGAATAACATTGCCACAATCCAGACTCTAATAGCATTTACTAATTTGTTACAAACTTGCCTGTTTGAGCATCATTGTATTACCCTAGAAAGTCAGTGGCTGTCCATAAAAACAAAGATTTAACTTAACCCCCACCCCTTGTATCTTGACTTCATTGGAGGGACTCTTACAATCTGAGACACTACTCGCAAGGCACACCAACTCCTTAACCGTAGAGCCAAAGTGCACGTGCTTTCTCCTTTCAGGCACCTACTGTTTGGCAAGGTCTCCTAATCAACCTAAAGGAAATTAGCAGTTATTCCAGATTCATAATGCTGCTAAAAAAGCATTTCAGCCAAGTGCTCCTGTTTCAACACAGGACCGATCACCTGTCCTGTCTCCTTGCCGAATATCTATCTCTCTCTCTCTCTCTCTCTCTCATACATACGTATTTGTATATATAATTAGTACATGATTGTTCTTTCGCTAAAATGTGTACAGGGCAATTAAAGTATTTGCCACCTTCCTTATTTCTTTTTTTTGCACGTTTCTCTCGCTTTGTTTCAGGTTATCAAACAAATGTAAATATTAGACAAAGAAAACCCAAGTAAACACAAAATGCAGTTTTTAAATGATCATTTTATTAAGGGGAAAAAAACTATCCAAACAAAATGACCTTATGTAAAAAAATTGCCTCCCTAAACCTAATGGAAAGTTTCAAAGCCCTATGCTAAAGGATAATGCTGTCCAAGCTGCAAAATCCTTTACTAATGCATTCTACGGGCATCTACAAGAATGCATGGATTTTGCTATCCTACGCAAAACCAAGACTCACTCCTCCAAGAAAAAGAAACCTGTCTGGTGGACACCTGCCATAAACAAGCTATACAATAGGAGGAGGAAGCTAGTACAGAAGAGTAAAATCCCAAGAAGGGAAGACATCCCTGATCAGTATCAGCAACTACGATCCCTCATAAAGTCGTCCAAGGTGAGCTTCGAAATAGATTGCCAAGGACCCCAAAGATGACCACAAGGCATTCTTTAGCTATGTTAAGAATCTGTGGCAATGCTTGGATATGCTCAGAGTTGGTGCAAAATACACTGAACCGACTATCACCAACATCTGGCAGACTGGTTCAGTGCAAATTTCACCCCCCCCTCACCCCCAAAAGGGCCCATAACCATACCAGAAGAATGTAGTGCCCCTGAAGTCAGTCACTCTGGTTAAAACAGCCCTCTTCAAAGCCAAAAACGCAATCAATGGGACCGGATGGTGTCCCAGCCTGCGTCCTACACTAGCTCAGACTGACTAACCCCTCACCTAAACGCATTGTTCAAACTCTACCAATCCACAAGCTACTACCCATAGAGTGGCGTACAGCAACGGTTATTCTGCTCCACAAAGGTGAAGCCACAACAGACTCTGGTGACTATCGCCCTATAAGCCTGACAAGCTTGGCCCGCAAGACTATGGAGTGCATCATCATGGAACTCGTTAACAGAGACATTGGGAACCTCCAAACACTGGACCCTACTCAGTTCGGCTTTAAGGGCAGATCATGCCTCCTAAACCTGGTGGACTTCTTTGAGACTGTTACCAAAGGCTGTAGATGAGGGAAAGGTGGTACACACAGCCTACCTAGACCTCGCAAAGGCCTTCAACACCATTCTAGTATTATAGACGAGCTCACCTGCCTGAACATAATCCCCTACTTCACAAGATGGGTTGCCAACTGGCTCACAGACAGAACCTGCATGGTGAGAGTTGGCGAAGCTAGGTCTGACTCTCTAAACCGGTTACAAGTGGCATTCCCCAGGGCTCAGTCCTAGGACATCTCCTGTTCTGCATATACTTCTCAGAAGTACGGGCAAGCACAGGAGGGCTATGGCTGACAAAGTTCGCAGACTACTGCAAACTAGGGGCTATAATTTGACTCTGGCTGACAAACATCCTCAAAGGGGTCCAACTGAGACTGAAACGCCACATTTGGGATGTACCTTACAAGACACCTGCAAAGACCATAGAAGTGCCTCCACAAAGAGGAACACTGTCCTGAAACAGATGCCCTATGCAGCTTGACTGAAGAAACTCCAGCTGTACTAGATTGCCTACTCAGAAGTGCTCTCTGCGTGACGTACAAGGCCATGTCCAACCCAGAATTGATGGACCTTATCCCCTTGAGCCACACGCTGTAGGGATCTAAACCTCACCACAACAATAAATAGGATGTGCTGGAGGGATAGATTCCTTTCCTAGGCACTTCCCATGCTTTGGAATAAGATTCTAATCTACATTAGGCAGAGCTCCTCACTAACGCTCTTAGAGAAACCTTGACAAGTGGATGGGAAACAAAGTTTACCCCGGGGATCACTTCAGTGGCTCTGCTGGACAGAGGCACAGGGAACTAATCTAAGGGGGCGACGAAAGCCAGCACATTCTGGCTAGGCTTATAAATGCCTTCAGGCAGCCTAGTACCTACCTCTGAACCTACAATGACTGTGCCACGCTTAGCAGCAACAACTGCAGTCCAGCGTTTGCGATAACTGGCAATGGGTCTTTCACATCGTTTTTGAGCAGTTTTCGTCCACTCTTTGCAAAATTGTTTTAATTTGGCCATATTGGAGGGTTTCTGAGTATGAACTGCCTTTTTTAAGGTCCTGCCACAGCATCTCAATTGGATTCGAGCCTGGACATTAACTAGGCCATTCTAAAACCTTCATTTTGGTTTTTAAGCCTTTCAGAGGTGGACTTGCTGGTGTGTTTTGGGTCATTGTCCTGCTGCAGAACCCAAGTGCTTTCAGCTTGAGGTCACGAAATGATGGCCAGATATTCTTTCAGGATTTTTTGGTTTAGCAGAATTCATGGTTCCATCAATCACAGCAAGTCATCCAGATCCAGAAGCAGCCTCAGACCATTACACTACCACCACCATGTTTGACTGTTGGCATGATGTTCTTCTGAAATGCTGTTACTTTTACACCAGTTGTAATGGGACGCATACTCCCCCCCCCCCCCCCGAAAAAAAAAGTTCAACTTTTGTTTAGTCCACAGAGCATTTTCCCAAAAGTCTTTGGGATCATAAAGATGTTTTTTGGCAAAAGTGAGACTAGCCTTTGTTCCTTTTGGTCAGCGGTAGTTTTCGCCTTGGAACTCTGCCATGCATGCCATTTTTGCCCAGTCTTTTTCTTATGGTTGTCATGAACACTGACCTTAACTGAGGCAAGTGAGAGGCCTGCATTGTTTAGATGTTCTGGGTTCTTTTGTGACCTCTTGGGTGAGTCGCTGCACTCTTGGGGTAATTTTTGTAGGCCGGCCACTCCTGGGAAGGTTCACATAGTTCCAGGTTTTCTCCATTTGTGCATGATGGCGCCTTTTCTCTGTGTTTGTGCATGATGGCGCCTTTTCTCTCTGTTTGTGCATGATGGCGCCTTTTCTCTCTGTTTGTGCATGATGGCGCCTTTTCTCTCTGTTTGTGCATGATGGCGCCTTTTCTCTCTGTTTGTGCATGATGGCGCCTTTTCTCTCTGTTTGTGCATGATGGCGCCTTTTCTCTCTGTTTGTGCATGATGGCGCCTTTTCTCTCTGTTTGTGCATGATGGCTGTCACCGTGGTTCGCTGGAATCCCAAAGCTTTAGAAATGGCTTTGTAACCTTTTCCAGACTGATAGTTGCCATGGTGATGCAAAGGGCTTTTATGATTATTCATTTTGAGGGAACTGGTGCAGTTCAGGTTTAAATGGTGTTTCATATTAATATGGTCTTGGTTGTAGTGTATGGGTGGTAAATGTATTTCATGCATTTCTTATTTTAGTTGATTTAACTCTGTCATGTAACTGCCTTGCACACCACGTTGCTTCTAAACATCTTGAAAAAGGTTTGCTGACTGTATGACAGTTAAATTTCTTAAATGAGTGTCTTGCCAAAACTCAGTAATGCTCCTGGCATTTGCTGGAGGAGTTGTGTGGCACAACACAAAATCCAGTACAAGGCATTGTAATCAAATGGTAATATAGGTCTTTATAATCTTTCCCTATAACGAGTTTACTATAATTAGATTCTTGTTTTTTTGCAGCTTGCATCTACGTGACCAATGCATTCTCACCATAACTAAATGCCATGTTGTAAAGTTATCAATTCATGTGCACAATACCATTGTTAGATGTCAGAAATAGTGGAGGTGACTGAGAAGAAACTTGAGGGTGATTTGTTAATGTGCAGTTGCCATAAAGCAAAGAAAACTAAGTTGTTGGCTCTGGAAAACTGATTTAGGTAGTACTTCAGAAGCAGTGTAATAAGTGGCTTCAGGTTTCCTGCTTTAGTGAAGAAACTTGTGCCTGGCTGCAGTGAACTTCTGAAATTAGTGTGGCTTCTCTATGGTAAAAGGGGCACGTGCAAGAAACTTCTCCAAGTAACTTTTTATATATTGAGCCCAATATGGTGAGTTTGGAAAATGCGGCATGGAGATAATAGTTTACAGTGGTATGTTAGGAAGAGGCTTTGATAGAAATTGTGAAAACGAATGCCCAGTGGACTGACTTCTTGGAAGTTTTTTGGCGTTGTAAGGCCTGACATCTAGCCCTCCATTCCCATGCTGTTTTAACCCTTGTCATTTAAGTACAAATAACCCAGAGCCAGGTAAAACTGCATTTAACCTTGTAGATGCTGGTTAAATCGGAGGTGAATCTGCAGTTTCCCCTTCTTTATATGGAGAGGATGATTCTCTGTAGTATATCCACTTTTTATGTTGAAGAGGTTAAGATCTCGAGTGGGTGTCTAACCACATTGGACTGTGTGTGCAGCATATTTGAGAGGATATTGTTTGAGGCTGTGCCTCAGCTTGTATGATGCCAAGAAGTCAGACAAGGCTTTGAGGTGGTCTGTTGTTTGTCATGATTTGGGCTGTTTTTTGTTGAGGCGGAGTTCAAATTAAATGACAGCTGCATACCAAAGGGGCATTATACTCTGTGACTGGCATAATACGGTGGAGTGATCACTGTATGGACCTAGATGCCATACCCTTACTAATAAGCTGTGCAGCAAAAAAAATAAGTACAGGATGCATGGTGATCAGAGGACAGTTTTATCCTCGCATAGGCTCCCAGATCCATAATTACCGGATACATTTTCAGAGGTTCTTGATTGTGAACGGTTACAGGGGATGACATGCTAACTGCAGGAGACTATTCTACATTTGTTGACATTTAGTTTGTGTGATGCTGGCTGGTAACTTGGTATAGTCCTCGTGGGGGATCTTGGGTGTCCTTTTTAAGAGTTTATGATGGCACCAAGTTTAGTCATCTGCAGACATGGTCAGTCCTAAACTATTAACATAAACTTAAACCTCTGAGGGGCCCAAGCACTGAACCCTGGGATACACAATTTGTGACAGGCATTCCTACACCTCCAAAAGACCAATCCTAACTTCCTAGGTTTTGTTTGTGAGCCGTTTTCTTTTCAGTGAGTTGCATGGAAAGGTTTAACGATACTCTCCCTAGTTGGGGTACATGCTGACTGGTTCAAAGAGTTTGCATTTATGAAGCATGGAAATCTTTGAGCATGTAGGGAGTTGTGTACAGATCTCTGGAGGGTTAGTTGAAGTTCATTTATAAGAATAGAATGGTGTTTGGTCTAATGCACAGGAACTTCATACTAGTCAGGAGGTATGTGGGGGGGGGTACAGGGATCCTTTTTAAGATGGGATATTGTGAGCCTTTTTTTGTTAATGGTAAACTGGGCATGCCATGCCATCCTACTTCATGAGTCTGTGTGGTGAGGTTTTCTGTTATGAGAATACTCTTGCCACCTTAAATGCCTTTGTCTAGTGCAGTGGGCCTAACGTGTGGTCTGTGAATCGCTGCGCTGGTAGGTTGCTTTCTGGTTTTGACCCATGTTTCCATGAGTATGCATGTGTGTCTGCATTCCAGAATAGTGCCTGAAGGGAGTAGTTTTGTTGAGGCTTCTACCATTGAGAAGCGGTGCATTTTTTGTTATCCAGATTTTGTTTCAAGTTGGGAGATTTTGAAGTCTGTCTAGCAAAAGCATTAAAAGGGTGGGCAAGGTTTTAGCCACTATACATATGCCTTTGGGAAATTAATGCAGGCCTTTCCAGGCAAAGCAATTAAGGGCAGACTTAGTCTCCTTCCAGGCTAATGTATACTCCCCCCCCCCCCCACTCTCACAAACTCCCTCTGTGTTCATATAGGTCCGAAGCAATGAATACATCCAAAAAGAGAAAACAAGCGGACTTGACTGTAAAATTTTTAATAAACAGAAAAAACGCAAAGCTTTAGAGTCTGAACAACAACTGTTTGTCATTGCTGAATTCTGTTCACATTCAACTAATACGTAAAAGCCAGCCCACTCATAAATTACACAATCAATGCAATTAACTTTTTATAAGGTTTTAATTACATCATAAAAATTCTTTTCTGTATTTTAAAACCGGTGTAACACTACTTTTAACATTAAGTCCAGGTGCTTTATCTGCCCTAAAAATAATTTATCCAATATTCAGCTAATTCAGTCTTTGTAACAGTATCACCCCCTCTTACATTAACTTTTATTTTGCAACACTCTAAATTTAAAGACATGCTAATTTCACATAAGCTTAGTGTTTGCTTGGGGCATTGCTATCAATTTTGCTTATCTCCAAAAGGTGTATGCTTAGTCTTAACTTTTGGTTCGTCTTGCCTATCTAAAAATATTTGTATTTGACACAGTTGGTCATATACACATTTCCACAAGTGGCAAAAACAGTAAGATAAAACAATTGTTTAGTAATATGATGTATAAATGTTAGCTCTCTAATAGAGCAATGTGAACAGTTATGGCAGGGAACAGCCCCCTTGGTATTAGATTTAAACAGAGGCATGCTATTAAGAGACTAATCTTTATAACATCCCTACTATTTCTTTATCCGAGCTAGATTGCAAAATGCCCCATTCTTATACAATACTGATTAATCATTTATGTATGTCTATTACTTCCTAACATCTTAAAACATTCTTATGACCTCTCTACATATATATTTTTTTCTGAAAAGTGGTTTAGCAGAAGTATTGCATTCATTAACCACGTTGTTTCACTTCATTAATAAGTTCATTACTATAGCCCCTTGCTAGAAAATCCTTGGACATTTTAGACATCTCGGATGTAAAACAGTCATAGTTTGTAGTCTGCTGTCTCTAACAAGTTGACTCTTGACTCTTAACCACATATGTTATATATATCTTCTTTCGGCTTTTCCTGGTTAGGGGTCGCTAGATTCAAAATGCAAATACATAGTAACTTATACATTGTTATGTATAGTTGTATCAATCCCACCCTGATTTACACAACTGTGTAACATCAAGAAAATTAAGGTCAAACTTGAGGAAGGTAGTAGTATTCTGTAGTTCACATATATATTCCACTGGCTCATCTGTATTCTCTCCATACCAAAAAATATCCTCCACAAAATGTGCATAATAAAATTAGATGGGTATTATTAAATGTTCAGGCAAGTAGTGAAAATATATTTACTTTCCCATTTAGCAAGTACCAAATTGGCTTGGGTATTAGCAACTGGGGTACCCATGGCCACCCCTAGTTGCTGATAGAACTCTTACTCATCACAATAGCAAGTACCTACATACAATTCAGTTTTGGTTCCTGTAAAACCGCTATGAACACACACACACACACACACACACACACACACACACACACACACACACACACACACACACACACACACACACACACACACACACATTCCTAGACTGCAAACCAAAGTCATTTGGTATTGGTGATTTAATATCTAAAGTTGCCAATATAAAATCTCTACGTTGTGACTATACCACTGGTAGATGGAGGTTCATAGGTAGATACTAGGCTATCTGCCCGAGGGCATTTATAAGCCTAGCCAGTGTGTCGGCTTTCACGGCCCCATTGATTAACTGAGCCTCTGTCAAGCAGAGCCAATGGAGTGATCCGGGGGGGGGGGTGTTCTGTTACCCATCCACTTATCAAGGTTTCTCTTGTGTTAGTGAGGGGCTCTGCCTAATGTAGTTTTGTTCCAAAGCATGGGGGGGTCTCTGACAGGAATCTATCCCTCCAGCATGTTCTATTTATTGTTGTGACAAGGTTTAGCTCACTAGAGCACTTGGATTTCTTTAGGTGGAGCATGTCCATAAATTCTGAGTTGGACCTGGCTTTGTCGTGCAGAGATCACCTCTGAGTAAGCGATATGCCACTCGAGTACAGCCAGAGTTTTTTCATTCAGTCTGCATAGGAGATATGTTTGAGGCCAGTAATCCTCTTGGTGAGGTACTTTTGTGGTCTTTCCAGCTGTTGGAAGTGTCTTGTGAGGTACATCCCAAATGGGGCATTGTACTCTATGATGGGTCTGAGTGATAAGTAGAGGGGCACTATAACCTCTTTATTTCTAGATGCGAACCCTTTAGTAATTTGGCCACATAGAAGGATTTCCTAACTACTTTGGCAATATGATTATCAAAAGAGCGATTCCTATCTACCTGGGTCCCCAGATCTTATTACCTCTTCTGTATTAAGGGGGCTGCCACCTATGTGGTAATTCGTGGGTGTTTTGTTTTTCCCAAATTGGATGACTGAATTGTTTGGGATTTAGCTTGAGGCTATGACTTTGACCGCAGGTGTCCATCTCAATTTTGGAGGATGTCCATGTCAGCCGGAGAGTCAGTTATGGCTCCCAGTTTGCAGTCATCAGCAAACTTGGTTAACCATAGTCCTCCTGTACTTCTGAGAAGTATATACTGAGCAGTAGGGGTCCCAGGACTGAGCCTTGCGAGACACCACTTGTGACTGGTTTAGCGTCGGACCTGGAGCTTGCTATTCTTAACGTGTGTTCTGTCTGTAAGCCAGTTGACCCCATCTTGTGACGTAGGAGTTTGTTCAGGCTAGTGTGTTTTTCTAAAATAGCAGTGTGAGGAATGGTGTCTAATGCCTTGGTGAGGTCAAGGTAGGCTGTGAGAACCACCTTTCCCTTGTCTATGGCCTTGGTGACTGTCTCAAAGAAGTCCAACCAGGTTTAGTAGGTATGATCTGCCCTTAAAGCCGAACTAGGTGTTTGGAGGTTCCCAATGTCTTTGTTAATGAGTTCCATGATGGTGCTCTCCATAGCCTTGCAGACCAGACTAGTCAGGCTTATGGGGCGATAGTTACCGGGGTCAAATGTGGCCCTTCTTTGTGAAGTGGAGTAACTGTTGCTGTGTGCCATTCAATGGGCACATAGCCTGTGGAGAGGTTGAACAGTGTGTTTAGGTGGGGGGGGTTAGTTTTTTCTGTAGTTGGTGCAAGATGCATCCTGGGACACCATCTGGACCCCATTGACGCTGTGTTTTTGGCTTTTGAAAGGGCTGTTTTCACCTGTGTGTCTGATTTCCAGGACACTACACTTTTCCGGTATTGTTGTGGGCCCTTTTGGAGGTGAGAGTGGGGGTGAAGTTTGCACTGAAACTGTCTGCCAAGGATTTTGGCAGTATCAGTAGGTTCAGTATGCTCTGAGCTAGTGCAAAATAGCACAAAATATATCTGTGAGTTGCCACTTAGCCACAAAGCCTTCTTTAGCTATGTCAAGAATCTATCTTTCCTTTAGCCATTCGGCCGAAAGAAGGGACAATGTATGCACCGATAAATTGGCCCTTGCCGTTTTTTTTCCAAATTCAACCACTACAGGACTCTTAAGAACACAGAGTCAAGAAAAGAAAGAAGCTTGAATCAAGTTTAGTAGTGAATCTTTCTAATAAGATTTTAAGCCCTGATATGATCCCTTGTTAGACAAGGGCCTTAGTTTTATTCCAGCCTTACCGTCTGATATTGGTGAATTTGTGCTGGATATCCGAATGTTTTGCAGGAATCTTGCATTAAAGTGTACTTTTGGGCAAGCTAATAACTGTAGACTGCTACCTTATGCAAAATTGAGTAGCTTTGTTCCCCCTAATCCTCCACCAGTGGAGATGTTAAGATTATGTGAAGATGAAATCTTCAAACTAAGGGGTAACAACCAAAGGAATAGGACGTTTCTTCAACTTGACCACTAATGAGAATGAGATGCTGAAGCAGCTAAAGGAAACCGTTTGGTCATCAAGCCTGCTAAGGGAGGATGTATAGTGGTGATGGAAGCCAAATGGTACAGGCATAAAATGCTCTCTGTTGGATGATGAAAATGTATAAGAGTAAGTTAGTGAGGCTATGACTAAGGTAGATCGTTTTCGCAGCCACCTATGACCTATTGATAGATAAACATCTCACAAGAACTATGAGTTCTTTGACTGCCCCAGACCTATGTTTCCATACATCAGCGGACTCCCCAAAATTCATAAGGTTCCAGTTGAACCCACTCCTACGTCCCATAGTTTCTGGAAGGGGGTGTTTAACTGAACCCGTTTCCATGTATGTGGAGAATGAATTAAAGAAGGCCCTGCCACTAGCAGGAACTGTATTGAAGGACTCTGGAGACTTTTTGGAAAAACTTTTTTTAGTTACCTAGAGTCTTAAAAATATGAAGATTTGCTACTAGTGACAATGGACATAGAGTTTGTTTACGGTGATTCCGGTCTACAGGCAATAAGATCGATCTTAGCAAGGAACAGTATGGAAGCAGAACCAATATGTTCCTTGTTGGAACACTTATTGGAAAATAACATATTTATGTATGGGGACTCTCTATTTGCAGACATGGGGTGTGGCTATGGGCACCCCGTGCACAAGTTACTCCATTGTGTTCCCACTCAGCCAGAACCAAATTGAACTGTTGCCTAGTACCTGGAAACTATCTAGTGTACTACGGTCTTTTTTTGGATGATGTCTTTATCCTTTGGAGAGGCAGCTCTACACAAATTGGACCTTTTTGTTAACTTCATCAACAAGAGCACTGATTTTCTAAAGTTTGTGGTCAAACACTCTTCGGAGACTATAGAATTTCTGGATGTAAAGATCCATCTACACCCTGATAGAGGTATCTGCACAGGAATTCAAAAAACAAGAAACCTGGAGAAATCATTATCTGCATAGGGGGAGTATGCACCCTGGACATATCTTTGATAACATCTTTGAGAATCCGATCTTAACTTCAAGATTATGTACTGAGAATGAAGACTTTGTAGCAGAACAGAGAAATATTGAGATGCATCTAAGTAAAAGATCTTATAAAAGAGATAATTTAAGACTGAAGCATGATCTACAGGAATTGAGAGGAAAGGTACTTCTCTGAACCTACAAAGTCTTCATGAGTCTGGATTTTAAAACTCAATCACAGCAACTTTATTTAATGTACACTGCTGACAATAAGCAAGTATGTGAAGTTATTAGGAAGTTTTGGTCCGTATTGACAATGGATGACAAAATAAAAGACATCGTAGGGGAACAGCCCAGATTCCTATATAAGAATAATAAGAATTTGAAACTTCTCATTTGCAACAAAGATGGTTTTGAAAGAAATGGGCCCAATTCTAACAGGGCACTTTCAAATTCCTGAGATGCAAAGCTTGCAACTCCATTGACAGCTCCAACACTTTTGTACATCCGTACTCCAGGCAACAGTACAATTTTAATGTTTATGCTGATTGTGCTAGATCCCACATTATATACTTGGCGACTTGCTGCCAATGTAGTGCTTTCTATGTTGGCAAAACAAATCAACGTCTTAAGGCATGTATCCTTAGACATTTAAGGGACATCAAACAGAAAGATCCCAATAATTCTTTAGCAGCCCATATAGTACAGTATCCTTCTCATCACTTTGTATTTAAGGCCATAGAGGCTGTCTCAGACCACAAGGGGAGGCAATGTTCATAATCGCACAGAGTTAAGGGAAACATGCTGGATAATTTAAGAGCGAACAGATTACCAGGCTTGAATACCATTGTGCCATTAAAACCTACGCTTAGTAATAGAAGGAATACGATCAGCTGCTTCATTCATATAATGTATCCACATACATAGCTACTAGTTTTCTCATATGCAATCTCATAGTAAAAAGTACTGTGCCTTTAATTATAATGAAGGAAATTATAGCTCTTTGCTAGCTGGCCTCCTTTTGGTTTGTGTCACAGATGAATGGCTGTGATGCCTTTATAAATACAAAAACTGAACAGGCTTTTTACGATCTGAGGAAGGCACACTTGCCAAAAGCGCTTATCAGAAGACTTGACTGCTTGTTTTATGCTATATTCTTTATTAAAGTTTTGATTTTATTAAGTTTTACTGCAGTGGTGGAAGAGTTTTTTTTTTTTTTTTTTTAGTAGTGCTTTATCTTTCGAATCCTTGGCTATTTTTCTTTCGAAGTTAGATAGCCTTGGATGATTTTATGAGGGACCTTTGTTTCTTACTGATACTGATCAGGGATGAGTCTCCTTCTTGGGATTTGCTTTTTTTCTGAACTAGTTTCCTCTCTTTATTGTATAACCTGTGTATGGCAGGGGTCCACCAGACAGGTTTCCTTCTCTTAGGGGGGTGAGTCTTGTTTTTTCTAGGGATGGAATGATCCATGCATCCTTGTAGGTGCTCGGAGTGCTTTTGTAAAGGATTCTGCATCTTGGGCAGCATTTTCTTTTAGTGTGGGGGTTGTGAAACTTACCTATGTCTTAAGGGGAAGTTTGCTTTAGAAGTTTTTCACTGTGGTTCCCTTGGTTTGGGGGGGTGGTGGGGTGTGGACATAGAGTGATTAGTTTATGGTCTGATTTAACCAGTGACAGGTTGACCTCCGGTGTGGAACACCTGATGCCCATGTTGGTGATGACCAGGTCCAATATGTTTTCACCTCTGGTAGGGGAGCTAACCATGATTGAGTTAAATTCCAGGAAGTGCTGAACCTGGAAGTTTTGTACTAAAGTAGTTTTCCCAGTTAATGGCAGGGTAATTGAAATCGCCCAATATCAGGGTGTTCGGTAGGACCTTCATGTTTTCCAGTGTCTCCAGCAAGGCAGAGTGGTGGTCCTGGGTCATGGAGGGTGATCTGTAGCAGGCCACAATTGGCATTGCAGATTTGCACGATGTTAGTTGCACATGGATAATCTCAGAGGTATCCTGCTGTGCCACTAACCTGGAGGTGTAGGTATCCTTTATGAATATGGATACACCCCCTCCTTTTGTGTTTTGATCCATGTTTTTTTTG